>NW_024067921.1:0-300000 GCF_009389715.1 Phoenix dactylifera
AGCTCATGCGTCATCAATGAGCCCAATAGTTGTTCTAGTCCCAAGGTGTTGAGGTCTTTGGCTTCTACGATTGCCGTGACCTTTACTTTTCATGCTTTCGGCAAAGACCTGAGAATTTTACTCACAAGTTCCGGATTAGTATAAGATTTACCCAAACTCTTTAGACCATTAATTATATCGGTGAAGCGTGTAAACATACATGTGATGGTTTTATTGGGTTCCATCTTAAACAACTCATATTTGTGAACAAGAATGTTCACTTTAGACTCTTTGACTTGATTTGTACCCTCGTGGGTAACTTCAAGCCTATCCCATATTTTCTTAGCGGAACTACATGTGGAGACTCTATTAAACTCATTTACATCTAGAGCACAAAATAATGAGTTCATGGCTCTAGAATTGAGTTGAACCATCCTATTATCATTCTCATCCCAATCCTCCTCAGGTTTGGGAACTTGAATGCCATTCACCATGTGTGATGGTTCTTGTGGTCCCTTGACTATAACCCTCCACAAGGCATAATCTTGTGCTTGAATAAAGATCCTCATTCTAGTCTTCCAATAGGTATAATTTGTCCCATTGAAGAGTGGAGGTCTATTGGTTGCCTGCCCCTCAGCAGGAACATTGTTAAAGGGTGTTGCCATCTGGATCTTTGGCTAAGACGGTTAGGTCTTTCAAGAAATACACAGAGCACCTGCTCTGATACCACTTGTTGCCCAGAGATGGTCACCCAAGAGGGGGGTGAATTGGGTGTTTTAAAACTTTTTGACTATTTAAAAAATAAAACACGCAGATGTATGAACTAAAGTAAAGATGGAGGGATGAGAACAGTCAATCGCAAACACGAGGTTTTATAGTGGTTCGGAGCTTCCACTGCTCCTACATCCACTCCCCAAAGCACCTTTGGGAATTTCCACTATAATCCAAGATTACAGTCCGGTAGTTTTGCGAGTGCACTACCCAACTCGTTGTTTTACACCGGGCTAACAACGAACCCTATAACCCCCAATTTAACCTAGGCTTGGGACGCCTTTCCCTTGTTCCAAGTCCCTTGACTGGAACAAGCACAATATTGAAAAAGTTTTACAAGGATTTAAAAGCTCTAAATAAGCAAATATAACAATGATAAGCAATAGAACCCGGAAGAACCCTTTTAGCCGTTGGAAGCGTGGGAGATGATGGTTCTTCCGATGTGGATCGCGTTGGCTTGAGTGTGAGCTTTGAATCCCGAGCGGAAGAGAGTAGTCGAGCTTGAAATCAGTTGGGAAGCTTGAAGGCACTTGATTTCTTCACTTGAATGCACTAACTCCCTTGAACCTCTCTCTCTTGTTTTTCTCTTGAATGATCTTGTGTTGGGTTGGTGAGAAGTTGTTGAGAAGCACTTAAGAGGTCCCTTTTATAGCCCAAAAAGCAAATATAGCCGTTAGAGATAAAGTTAAAGAGATTTGAAATTCAAAACATCCTGCAAAAAGGTGTCAGTCGCGTCCCAGGCGCTCCGGAGACGTCTCCGCTTCAACGCGAGACGTCTCGGCTGTAAGATTTTACTTTTGACGTTGTTTGGGGTCGACTCGGCGCTTTATGGGGACGTCTCGGCTTGTTTGCGCTTTTTGCATGGGGACGACTCCGCTGCTTCGGGGTCGACTCCGCTGTTATATCTCCGAAAAACATGTCTTCTGGAATTCTCTGAGAGAGTCGACTCCGCTCTTTCAGGGGACGTCTCCGCTGCCTTAACACCGAAAAAGACATCCTCTGGAAAACCCTGAGAGAGCCGACTCCGCTACCTCGGGGACGACTCGGGAGGTTTACTTTTTACTTGCGGGGACGACTCCGCTTACTGTAGAGACGACTCGCGCATATCACTTGAAATCGGCCTTTCTGCCGCCTCTGAGAGAGTCGACTCCGCTACTGAGAGAGTCGACTCCGCTATCGCGGGGACGACTCGGCAGGTGCCGGAGACGTCTCCAGTCGTGCCAGTTCTTCCTGTTTGTGCCAGAGACGTCTCTGAGACAACCTGGAGACGTCTCGGCTGTCCCTGATCTGTTTTCTTCAGCTCAAAAATTCTTCAATAAATTCATAAAATTATGGGAACTTGCCTAGACATTTCTTAACAATATTCTTAATTAAACACATGAAATCCTCAAGTAAATTGTTAAGATAAATGAAATTATACTCTAGTGTTTTGTATTCATCAAAATCCATTAGGGGGTCAACAAGGTTAGACATTTAATACATTAGGTATTTTCACAATTTTTTAATACATTGTCATTGAATAATTAATCATTGCTTCTATAATTTTTTAGGTGCCCACGATGATGGAGGAAAATTGTTCCAATGAATTAATAGTCATTGCTCGAGGTCCGAATAATATTATCAACAGATATGATGGGTTAATTATAAATGGTTTCAAATTTCATACTAAAGAACGTGAGAAATTTAGAAAAATCCAAAACAGTGGGGTTATGGTTGATGCGGAGTGAAAAACTTATTACGGTGCACTGAAGGATATTTATGAGCTGGATTATTATGGAAACTTTAAGGTAGTACTATTTCGATGTGATTGGGTGGATATAAACTCATCTAGAGGTTTGAGACAAGACATAAATGGTTTCACACTTGTAAATTTTTCAAAGTTGATACATACCGGTGTGCTATTGAAAGATGACCCATTCATTTTTTCATCTCAAGCTCGACAAGTATTTTTTGTACAAGACTCAAAAGATAAAGATTAGTCTGTTGTCATTAAGACTAAACCTAGGGACTTGTATGATATAGGAAAAGGGTTGGAAGAGGAGGATAATGAGACTTATACTCAGTGTATGCCTTTTAATATTATGCCGACTGATGGACAATGAAAGAGTATAGTTTCGTAATGGTAAGAAAAATTTTCTAATCTGTTTCTATGTTACCGATACTGACTTTTCTACTAGTAGCGTATGAATTTGTTTTATTGCTACTTTTGGTACTGCAAATTGTTTAACCAATAATGTAAAATATTTGGAATATACTTCAGTGCTATCAGGGGGCTTAGTAATAGTCTATTAAGCAACATCTCATGCATCTCGTGGAGCAAGAAGAAACTAATTGTAATCATCATTCCCTTAGCTTTGCAGTATGTTATTTTGGATTCTCTCCTTTCATAATTACAAGAATATTATGTTGTCATGTGTAATGAATGATCTTTGATCTTGGAGGCACCGGCTCTTATTGTACAAGTTCTGCCTATCAGACTGTGGACACAAACAGTGAACACCAATCATTTAGAAGAGCTCTTTACTCTCTATGCAGAATTTGCTTTAAGTGTAGTTGGCTGCAAAGCACATAATTCTGAAGTTTTCTTGTTTGTCATCGGTGATTAGGATTTCATTATGTCACAAGACTATATGGTCATAGAATTTAGATTCCCATGGATCCCCATATAAAATAACACTAAGACATACTAAACACTAGGACTCATTCTAAAGCAATACTACCACTATTTGCTGAATGAAACATTTCCGAAACATGCAGCGGTAGACATAACACCTTCACAATTGGTGGAGCCTTTAAAAATTTTATGACTGGAGCCTTTAAAAATTTTTTTCAGCCAACCCATAATGCTAGGGATGTTAGTTGAATAGAGCCAGAAAACTTTTTTCCTGCACTAAAAAAAGAACATTTCAACAAATAAAGCTTAACCAACTAAGAGAAGTGGTGTCAGAACAATATCATATACTAGAGCATAACAAATACTGTATGAGCATATGTTAAATTTCGGGTGACTAGTTTTGAGATTTAAACGTTGAAAAGCCTTCAGTGATTATAGATGATAAGGAACTTCATACTCTGCATGCAAAAAGAGAAGAGAGGAGGTCGGAAGCTTAATGCAGCTTGCAAATCTCATACATGGGTAACTTATTAGTAGTTGTTGAAACTTCATTCTTCTACACCTCAATGTCTAGTTGGAGGAAAGGTTTGTGCTTCATCCACTATTTGCAATTAGATGCTTGAAATTTTCTCACTTCAGTATTTTTTTAACATTTGATATATCATTCTCAAGGTTTTGCAATATATTGTGTGCAATTTGGATGACAGAGTACATAATCAGAATTCCAGAATCTGACAGACGATTGAAGGTGCATGACTGGACTCGGAGTGTTCAACATTGATTGTATCTCAGGACCGAAACCAGTTTTCCATTCAGATAAGATGAATAATAGCTCCTGAGACAGGGAGTCCACCCATCAGAAGTAGACAACTGTGACATAATCGAACCATAAATTATTTCGTGAGAACTGAATCAAATGATTCTGAGTTTGGTTGATTCATTATCCAGTGGAAGATTTGGACTGTAATTATTTACTCTTGCAATTGCATTACTAGTTACTATACATTAGCGATCAGGGCCTTTCCTTCTGTGGAGTACCCCATGAATTTTTAATATTTTATGATTTATACATTAGTTACTCTTGCATTTTTAAACAGATTTCAATTGCTTAAGTACTTGCTTAGGTAACAAAATGCACCGAGGAAAACGATTCAGAGATGTGGAGTTCCAGCAGTCTCAGGTGGGATCTTCTTCTGCTCAGTCCATGCGATCCCAGCAGCCCCAGCAGCACGAGTCCGAGTCTCAGCATGAGTTCCAGTCTCAGCAACATCCAGGCCAGGAGGTTATGGATGACTTGCATATCCAAGGTAATTTGATTTAAAGTGCATATATTAAGTTCATTTACAATCTAATTATTTTAATTAATTTGCCTCCAATGTTTTAATTATTATTTTTTATAGATGAACAAGGGAGAGTGAGGTTGACACGGGGTTCCTCTCGAGCACGGAATGTGTGGCAGCTTCGTGAGGATGAGAAGATGGTCGTCGAATGCAACGAACTAGGGCAGCCTATCAAGAGGGCTGGAAGCCTTTTATCAAGTTTCTTAGGATCAGTTGCACGTAGGGGTCAGTTGTGTCCGCTCAACTATCATAAGTGGAATGATATGCTTCCTTCTTATAAAGTTGAGCTTCTTAAATTTGTACAGGTAAAGAATTGAATTTAATATTGTTAATTTGATAGCTACTGTATGTTAATTTGCTTACTATTATAAATTTAATTTTTCGATTTAATATTATTATAACATTCTTTATTTTGGTGTAGAAAAAGTTTGTGCTCCCTCCAGAGAGCCATGATTGGGTGCTAAAGTCCCTCAACCGCAAATGGAAAGAATATAAGTCGAAGTTGAAGGCCGACTGGAAGCGCGGGGGTATGACAGAGGAGGAGGTTGCTCGTGTTTGTCCTCCTGATGTATACCATCATCAGTGGAGGGAGCTTGTTCACTATTGGTTTTCCGAGAGAGGACAGGTTGTGTATTCTCTCTCAATACCTTATATAATGTTTAATATATTTAATATATTACAATGTTTACTTTTTTCGTGGTAGATATATTCTGACATTGGTCGAGCCGCACGAGCATCTCAGACAATTCCTCACACTTCAGGCTCGAAGAGTTATGCGAGGCTCAGAGCTGAATTCGTAAGTTTTTTTGAAACTTTTTAAAACTCTTGTATCATATAGCATGTATCATGATATAGTTCTATAAGATGAAACTCTTCCAATATACTTTTTGTTGTAGATGGAAGACCATGGGAGGAAACCTGGTGAGGTGGAGTTCTATAAGATGACTCACACCCACCGAGATGGCAGCTTTGTCCGAGAGGAGTCGAGAGATATAGTTGTATGTATTTATTAATAATTTCTGCAATAATTTTTTATATATTTTAATTTTTCAAAAATTAATTTGATTGTTTTTGAGAGATATAGGACAGAGCTACATCCCTTATTTCAGAGCGTATCGGAGAGTCATCTTCAATCGGCAACACCAGAGGTGTCGAAGCTCAGGTGTTTACCGAATTGATGGGCTCGGAGCGTTATAGTCGAGTGAGGGATTATGGCGTTGGAGTTACCCCCACTCAGTTGTCTGCAGTGGGTAGATATACTCAAGATGTTAGACAGAGTAGTAGCACTGCAGAGGTTAATGATCTGAAGGCAGAGATAAAAGAGTTGAAGCAGAGCCACCAGACAGAGATGCAATCTTTGAGGGCTCAGATTAATCAGATTACATCTTTGTTGCATCAGTTTGTCCCTCCTCAGGTAAATTACTACATCTACTTGAACATTTTGCATAAGTATCATATTTTTCTTAAAGAGCTTAATAATTTTCGTATTCTTAACTGCTTAAGTTTTTTTATTACAGGTTCCTGATACTTCATCTGCACGTAGAGATGGTGATGCTAGCGACCCCTGAAGCATTTATTTTGGAGTTTATATGTATTTTTTTATGCTTTTTGAAGTACATTGTAAACATAAATTGATAGTATGAATGTAATTTGACAATATGAATGTTTAGATAAATATGTTTGATTTTGTGTATATCTCGCTTAGTGTGTGTGGCTTTGATATTGTAAACAAGGTTTAAAAATTTTTCAATTTTTTTTAAAAAAAATTAATATTCTAACGACGCTTTAAAGCGCCGTTAAAATTTCGACCAGAAATCAATTAGCGACGCTTTAAAGCGTCGGTAGGTTTGAATTAACGACGCTTTAAAGCGTCGGTAAATTGAACATTTACCGACGCTCTAAAGCGTCGTTAAATTGCAATTAGCGACGCTTTAAAGCGTCGCTAAGTTTGCAATTGCCGACGCTAAAAAGCGTCGGTAAAGCGTTGATAATGTTCGACGCTTTTCGACGCGTCGGAAAACATTTTCTCCACTGTAGCATAGGCGACGCTTTGCCGACGCTTAGGAAAGCGTCGGGATGTTTTTTAGCGACGCCTAAAGCATCGTTAAAGGCCAAAAAATGCGTCGCTAATGACCATTATTCTTGTAGTGTTCACAAGTGTTTTCTACAATTTGTTAGAACCTAATCCATCAAATTTTTAGAATATCACACGTTGTCTAAATTTGTCAAGAATGGTTCGCATGTAAAGAAAAAGCTATCAATCCCAACTAAACAACCCGGGTACACAGAAGTCCAATACAATGGAGTCAAACCAGCCATTACCACATGTCACTGGGTTCAGCCTGACCAACTAATTCATGCTTATTTTTTTTTTTTTTTTTCAACACATATGACGACTACAACTGTCCAACCCCATTAGGCTCTAGTAAGATCCATGTAGCGAGCTTTCAGCCAATGACCCCCCGACCCAGTTGGCTCAAGACATTAGGTGAAACACCCCTCGGACTTAATTACTCGAACCAGACTACGCCACGAGGACAGACTTGTCATCATAAGAATTTTTTATATATATATTAATTATGCAAGAAAAAAGAAGGTAGACTGAACCATATAGGTATTTTTATTATATATATGACTGCACCGTGACTATAGGTCAACCAAGCTTGGATCATAAGGCACCTAAGTAATTTAGTCGGGATGTTCAACCTCTATCTTTATATGAAAACCAAATCATGAACCTTATGGTACGAACAAGGATACTCGTACTTCTTTTACGGATAAGGCTAACAAAAATACAGTTAACAAATGTAAACTCCTGAGGCCTTCCTATTGTCATTAAGTACACGTGCGGAGATCTAATAATAGGTCTCTGATCAGTCATAGTATGCATGTGTTCCTTGCCTTAATAGTTGCACAAACTCAATATGAAAATACATGTGTATTTGCTTAGAAAAGAAAGTAATAGAAAAAATCAAATGCAAAAATGAAATCTCTCTTTTTTTTTCTTTTTTTTTTGTGCAAAATATTTTCCTCCCCCCAACTTAAAATTGCATTGTCCTCAATGTAAAAGATGCAAGAAAACTATATATGAGAGACAATAGAGAAAATAATATTGGAGAGAAGAGGAATACCTTGAGCTGTTGATATACAGAAAAGAAGACCTACAAAATAAGAAGAAAACTAGAAATAAAAGAAAAAAATTAATTCTAACTAATATACACATACCTTTGTCGTCATGCTCAGTCTCAATCTCAACTGCCCCGTGTGGAAAAACAGTTTTTACAATGAAAGGACCTGTCCATCTTGATCGTAACTTTCCAGAAAACAGATGTAAGCAAGAGTCATAACAAAGAACTTTTTGTGAAGGTTCAAAAGATTTTCTTAGAATTGATTTATCATGCCAAATTTTTATTTGTTCTTTATAAAGTCTAGCATTGTCATACGCATCCCGACGAATTTCATTCAACTCACTTAATTGTAATTTTCTAGCTAAACCAGCATCTTGCAATTCAAAGTTTAATTTTCTAATGGCCCAATACGATTTATGTTCTATTTCAACAGGTAGATGACATACTTTTCCATAGACTAGCCGATACGGGGACATACCAAGAATAGTTTTATAAGCAGTACGGTAAGCCCATAATGCGTTAGAAAGTTTTAAAGACCAGTCTTTGCATGATGGATTCACCATTTTCTCTAAAATTCGTTTAATCTTCTGATTGGCTAACTCTACTTGGCCACTAGTCTGCGGGTGATAAGGGGTTGCAATTCTATGGGTGATGCCGTACTTTCATAATAGGATCTCAAACGGCTTATTACAGAAATATTTCCCCCCATCACTAATTATAGCCTTGGGCATCCCAAACCTAGAAAATATGTTTTCTTTAAGAAATTTTAAAACTAGTTTGTGGTCATTTGTTCGACAAGATACCGCTTCAACCCATTTGGATACATATTCAATACCAACTAATATGTATTTGTATCCAAAAGATGGCGGAAACGGACCCATAAAATCAATGCCCCATATGTCAAAAATTTCAATAGCAGTAATGGGCTGAAGAGGCATCATTTGCCTACAAGTTAGACTCCCAACATGTTGACATGGGTCACATGTCCTACAGAACTCGTGGGCATCTTTAAATAGTGTTGGCCAATAAAAACCACATTGCAATACCTTAGCTGCCATTTTCTTAGATGCAAAGTGTCCTCCGCAAGCACTGGCATGACAAAAAGAGAGTACACTTTGCATCTCATGATCCGGTATGCATCTTCTAAAGATTTGATCATTGCAATACTTGAACAAATAGGGGGCATCATAATAATAACTCCTTACTTCACGCAAGAAATTATTCTTATCATTCGATCCCCGATGCTCCAGCATCCGGATCGTGACAAGAAAGTTTACAATATCAGCATACCATGGCATAGTAGAAAGTGCAAACAACTACTCTTTGAGGAATAAGTCCTTGATGAAAAATTGTGGCACCAAATCATTAAAAACTAGCCGTGATAAATGGTCAGCAACCACATTCTCTACTCCCTTTTTATCTTTGATAGTGATGTCAAATTCTTGGAGTAGAAGTATCCATCGTATTAAGTGTGGTTTGGCCTCTTTCTTATTTAGCAAATATTTTAGCGCTGCATGATCCGTGAAGATAACAATAGGAGCACCAAGGATATAAGAGTGAAATTTGTCTAATGCAAATACTACTGCAAGCAATTCCTTCTCGGTGGTGGTGTAATTCATTTGAGCATCGTTTAAGATTTTGCTTGCATAGTAAATGACATATGGCTTATTATCCTTGCGTTGTCCTAGGATAGCTCCTATCGCGTAGTCGCTAGCGTCGCACATGATCTCAAAAGATAATGACCAATCGGGTGGTCGCACGATGGGTACAGTGCTAAGCGTAGACTTCAACTTTTCGAATGCCTCTTGACAGGTTTCAGTCCAATTGAATGGTGTATCAAGGGATAGGAGGTTACATAATGGTCGAGCTATGACACTAAAGTCCTTGATGAACCTCCTATAAAATCCGGCGTGACCCAAAAATGATCTAACATCTTTAACCATCCTGGGTGTAGGTAGCTTGGCGATTAAGTCAATCTTGGCTCTATCAACTTCCATGCCCTTCGATAAAACAATATGTCCTAGGACAATTTCCTTTGGCACCATGAAGTGGCATTTCTTCCAATTCAGTATCAGATTCTTTTCTATATATCGAGCTAAGACAGCTTGTAAATATAATAAACAATCATCAAAAGAATCGCCAAAAATAGAAAAATCATCAATAAGCACTTCTAAAAATTTCTCGTTCATATCTTCAAAGATACTAAGCATACACCTTTGGAATGTTGCAGGTGCATTACACAACCCGAATGGCATTCGTCAGAAAGCGAATGTACCAAAAGGACAAGTGAAAGTAGTTTTTTCTTGATCCTCAGGTGAAATTTTGATTTGGTAGTACCCGGAATAGCCATCGAGAAAATAATAGAAATTGTGTCCTGCAACTCTTTCCAAAACTTGGTCTAGGAAGGGTAGGAGAAAGTGATCTTTCCTAGTGACCAAATTCAATTTTCGGTAGTCAATACACATGCGCTAACTCGTCGGAACGCGAGTCAGGACTAACTCATCCTGCTCATTTTCGACTACCGTCAGACCTGCTTTCTTGGGCACGACTTGAGTAGGACTCACCCACTTGCTATCGGAAATTGGGTAAATAATACCCACATCAAGCAACTTAAGGACTTCTGTTTTAACCATATCTCTCATTGTCGGATTTAGCCTACACTACATTTGCCTTGTGGTTTTCGCATTATCCTCTAATATATCCGATGCATGTAAATCAAAGGGTTAATCCCCTTTAAGTCTGCAATCGACCATCCAAGCGCTTCTTTATGACTTTTTAGGACCGTAAGTAATTTTCCTTCTTGATCATTATCGAGCTCAGTCGAGATAATTACGGAAAAAGTATTATCTGGTCCAAGAAAGGCATACTTGAGTTCCCTTTGTAAGGGTTTCAGCTCAAGTATGGATGTTTGTTTCCGAGATTGTACAATTTTTGTTCCTTGTGAGGGCAACTGTTCGAATTCCTCTATTCTCGGTCTCCACCCATTGACCATCATGACATCCGAATTATCTAAAATAGGTGGGACCACATCATCAGCAGTACCTTCAGAATACCAATCTATTAAACCATTGTAGGCCGATTCAGTAAATATTTCTTTTAACAGATATTCTTCCGCATTGGTTTCAACCCATTCAACCTCTTTACTTTCTTCATGATCACTGGGTTGTTTGCCTATACTAAAGATGTTCAGTTCCAAAGTCATATTGCCAAAAGAAAGCTTCATGACACCATTCCTACAATTGATCAATGCATTAGAAGTTGCAAGGAATGGACGTCCTAAGATGACCGAAATCTGAGATGGTAAATTGGAAGCCGGATGTGTGTCTAGTACGATAAAGTCGATAGAAAAATAGAACTTGTCTACTTGGACCGACACATCTTCGATAATCCCTCTAGGGACCTTCACTGACCTGTCAGCTAATTGTAAGGTGATAGTTGTTGGTTTCAACTCACCCAAACCGAGTTGCTCATATACCGTACATGGCAACAAGTTCACACTCGCTCCTAAATCTAGCAATGCTCGCTCAATCCTAAAATTGCCAATAATGCATGAGATAGTTGGGCAACTTGGATCCTTATATTTAGGGAGATTGTTATGCTGTAAAATCACACTCACATTTTCAGTCATAAATACCTTCTTCTTGACATTTAACCGACGCTTGACAGTGCACAAATCCTTCAAAAATTTTGCATATGAAGGCACTTATTTGATTGCATCAAGAAGAGGTACACTGATTTTTACTTGCTTAAAAAGCTTAAGAATTTTAAAGTTTGGTTCAAGCTTTTGCAAGGGCTTTAATCTTTGTGGAAATGGTGCTGGAAAAGGACATTTGATTTTTTCAGCAGATGTTGGTGCTTCGGTTTCTTCATTATCCTTTTCTTTTGTCTTGGGAGGGTCAGAATCAGGTATGACTTGTGTTTGTTCTGGGACTGGTCGGTCAATAACCTTTCCACTTCGCAAAGTTATTATACTCTTCGCTTGTTCTTTATGTGAAGTTGAAGATGATGCATTGCTACTACCGTAGACTTGAGGGTTAGGTTGTGGTTGAGCTGGTAGCTTACCCTTCTCTTGAGAACTTAAATCTGTGGTCAGCGTTGTCAGTTGATTTCTTATTTCATCATTGAAAGATTGCAAAGTTTCTTCGAGACTGGGTTTTTGAGGGGGTGTGAGTGCATAATGAGGTTGCGGAGGTGGAGGAGTTGGGTTATATACTTGTTGAGGTTGGTCAGTCCTCCACTTGAAATTTGGATGGTTCTTCCATCTAGGGTTGTAAGTACCCGAAAAAGGATTATTAAAAGATTTTTGATATGTATTCATAACATTGGCCTGATCGTGCAAGACTTTCTTGAATGCGGGGCAATCAGTGGTGAGATGGCCAGGCATCTCACAAATCCTCCAACACTCGCTGTTATGTTTTACGGTTTTGACGGGTTCAATCCTTCTAAATTCAATTTCCTCTATCTTCCTAGTAAGGGCTGCCATTTTAGCCTGAATATCATTCTAAGTACTAAGGTTGTAAAGACTCCCATGTCCAATGCTAGTAGGCTTAGGCAAAGGTTTATTCACTTTGTCCCCTGTATCCCATAATTGTGCAGTCTCTGCGAGAGAGTCTAAATAGTCCTATGCCTCATCGGGTTGCTTTTCCAAAAATAGACCATTGCACATGATCTCTATAAATTGTTTTAACTGTGGAGACAACCCTTTGTAAAAGAAACTGATGGTTCTCCATGTTTCAAACCCGTGATGAGGACAAGAGAGAAGCAACTCTTTAAATCTCTCGCAGCATTCATAAAATGTTTCATGGTCTTTTTGTTGGAAATTACTAATGTGCCTTTTCAAAAAGTTAGTCCTTTGCGCGGGAAAGAATTTTTTCAAAAATTCTCTTTGCATATCATGCCATGTTTCTAGCGATCTAGGTCTCAAGAAGTTCAGCCATATTTTGGCTTTATCTTTTAAGAAAAAAGAAAACAAGGTCAATTTAAGGACGTCTTCCGATATATTTGGCACTCTAAATATGATGCTTATTTCCTCAAAATTCTTAAGGTGAAAATAAGGGTTCTCGGATTCCATCCCATGATACTTGGGCAGCAATTGAATTACCCCTGGTTTGATTTCAAAGGGTCCTACGTTATCAGGAAAAAATATGCATGAAGGCCGACTAGTCCTAGTCGGTTGTAGGTATTGTCTCAGAGTCATAACATGGGGTTCACGCTCTCGATCGTGGTGACTCCCCGCATCTTTATTTAAATCAGCCATCTGACAAGGTGTGAGATACTGCGAAGGAATTTCAGGAATGTGTCTAAAGGATGATCTAAAGTTAGACAGCTCCTAACTGGTTTGAAGAGGGCACCTAAGCCTCCAATCCGGTCTAGTAACCTAGTCGACCAGGTAAACTCCTAGGTAAGTGGAGGGGTCACGATGCGTTTAGCAAAAGTTCCACTTAAAATCCACTTTCCTCTAACAGAGACTGTCCCCTTAAAGGGACAAAGCTTGCCTAGACATCGACTGGGCTATAGAGCGAAATTGGTGCAACTTTCAGTGGTCTTCATCCTATTGAGCTTGAATGTCCTTAGGGGCCAACATCTAGTTGATTTTAGTTAAGCTTAGGATATTTATGCACTGGGGTAATTTTTGGGCTAAGAACGAGTAATGAAATCCCGACCTTATCTTTTTTAATGGGTTCAGCCCTTAGAATATTTTATGCTAATGCCTTATACTATATGCAACAATCAAAAGATTTTTTTTAATAGTTTATGACATGACATTAAATTATATTGAATAGTTGATCAAGCAAATTATTTATTTCTTTATTAGTTAAATTTTGAAATTTGAATTCTGATATTCGAAATTTAAAATTTGAAATTTTAAGTTCTCCCTTTTTTTATTTTTTTTATTAATAGAAATATAAACTTACCTAAACTAAATCTCTAATTGGATTTAAAAGTATGCTAATAAATCAGCATTCTCCGGCAACGGCGCCAAAAACTTGATGCGTTCGCAAAAATGCTTTCGCGAAACTGATCTCCCAAGTATAGGAGAATCGTAGAAGTAGTAAATTCTTGGAAGTCCGAGGTCGAATCCTCACGGAACGAAATATATATATGAGATTATTTAGTATAATTTTAGATTAATTAATTCAATAAATTTGTGGATTAAGATGGTGTTTTGCAAATAGAAAATAAATCAGTAAATAGATAATCGAAGTTTGGATAGATTAAGATGTGTTGGGAATTGTGTCCCAAAGCCAATTTTTTAGTTGTAAGAAATTGAATTATGTATATGTTTTATTAAAATGAATAAAAATTTATTCTGGCAATTTTCTATTCATCACAAGTGTTGCATCTTCAAATTGAACTCCTGTGTATTGTGATGAAGTCCTTAGGACTAATTTAGTGGATAAAAGAGGTTTTATCATTTAGTCCTTAAACCAGTTCGCGACCAAATGATGAGCTATCAATTGGACGATAGCTATGTCAAGTATAGGTCGTTGTGTGCCATTTAGTTGGTTGTCCTCTTAAATCAAGAAGTGTGGAGACACTGTATGGCATACAGGTGAGATGTAGGAGTACATCGTCACTAAACAGTGACTCAACTGCATAGCACTCTACTGTCAGGAGTTAGCTTGCAAAGCGTATGGGCATAAGTACCCCTTAGACCTGAGACTATCACGGTGATTTGCAAGCAACTCACTGTACTTAGGCACTGGATGACCTGAATTTCTAATTCAGGGATCGGAAGGATGCTGGGTGCAGTCAAGTACTCGCGAAGTCTGTGTACGAGTCAAGATGGGATTGACCGCTCCAAATTATAGGAGTTGATGTCTCACTGTATTTCAATTCAGTAAAACCTTGGCCAGGGTAAACCAAGTGATGGTCACTTGATTTGATTAATTGAAATACACTATGGATGACCGGACCCATAGTTCGACAGTCCACTCTGAGGTCATCTTGAGCATCGATGGTCATAGGGATGAATTATGCAATAACCATATGTTTAGGTTCTTGAATGTTGCTTTGCATATTCGACCTATCCGGACATCGGGTATCATTGCTAGATGGTCACCTCGATTAGTGCATGGAGTAGTCCATGTACTACCGGCTTAGTATTCGAACCTATCGGAGTCACGCACATTAGTCAAACTAAGTAGGAAGGTCTTGACCCAATTTAATTAAGAATTAAATTATAGGTCATTTGGAATTTAGTTCTGTCTATGTTCCGCTAGCACTGAACATGAGGTACATGCTAAATTTCATAGATGAACAACTAATTAAGTCCGTATTTCGGGTCAATCAAGTTTCAATTAATGTAATGGAACTTGATCAGGACTCAATTGTTGAGATTAGATTTGATTGGGTCTAAATTAGTGTAATTGGGCTCGATCATGATTTAAGTGGGATTTAATTTCGTATTTGTTCTGATCTAAGTCGGATTTGGATCGAGCCGAAACTGGACCCAATTGAATTCCCCATGAGTCGGACTCATGTGGAATTTTTTCCGAGTCAAAAATCATTTAAATCGGCTGTCAATTTGGATTAGAATCAAATAGGCTTGCTTTATTACAAAATGAGCTAACCCATTTCCTATTTGGCTAAACCATTTCAATGGTTAATGGCTGACTTGGTTTTTAAATCCCATGGACCCGTGGACCACTTTCCCTCATGGACCCTTAACACTTTTCTTTGTGAGCCGCGATGGAGAAATGCTGGGAGAAGAAAACAGAGCCTTCTTCCTCCCAGCTTCGTCTCCACACCGCGCCACCGTCTAGCCTCCGTTCGGCTTGCCGTCGGGACCGGAATGTTCGGTTTTGAACTGGCTACATTCCGGTTCATTTAGATTTTTGAAATCTGGCACATTTTCATGGATTCACTAGTTTTTTCCCACCATTTGCTTTGAAACAAGCGTTATGAAATTCATCCATAAATGAATTCTTTAATGCTCGGTCAATAACGCCTCTTAACTCCTCTTAGCGTTGGCCTATTTGAGGCCACCGTATCATCTTGAAGATGAGAGGATGAGTATTTTCTTGAGAAGAAAATTGTCAGACAGAAGGGGAGATTTGCTTCTGTGAAGAAGAAGAAGAGAGAGAGGGAGTCCTTTCTCCTCCCTTCCATTCCCTCTGGTGGTTTGGAGTACGGTCTAGGGCCGGTGTCCTCTCCTTCCTTCCATTCCCTCTGTGATCAAGATCAAGAGACGGGCATCAGTTCGGCTCAGGCGTATTGTGAAGAAACGGGAGGAAAGAAACCGAAGAAAGAAAGAAAGAGAAGAAAGAAAGAAAGAGGAAGGTCCTTTTTCTAGATTTCCTTTCTTCCAAGGGTCCTTTTGCAAAAGATTGTTTTGCACGAGTAAAAACATCATCCAACCTTCTTGCGAAGCTTGACGTGCGTGCGAAGTAGAGGGCTTGCAGATCCAGGCCTTGCAGAGCTACCTTTAGGGATCTAGATCCAGATCCAGATTCAAATTACCTCGACCAACTTCCGCTACGGGCTTGAGGTAATTTTACATAAAAGTTAAATTTAATATTTATAATTGTTATAAATAAAATAAAAAAAAGTAAAACTGATTTTTCATGCTTGGCGTTCGATTTTATTGGACAACTCGAGAAATTTTTCCTTCAACTGGTATCAGAGCCAGGTTGGCCGATGGAATTGGCCTATAACATCTAGAATTATGCATGATTTAATTTTTAAATTTAGATTAGATCTAGATTTATTGATAAAATATCAATCTTGTGCTGAATTATAAGGTTGTCCTGCTATAAGGTTAATTCCTTATAGTGAAAAGGTTGTCCTAGCACAAAATTGATATTAATTTGTATCATAAAATAAATAGTTTATTTTTGTGAAATTATGCATAATTGATGTTTATGAAATTTTAGTTTTAAATTTATTATGACCACAAAGTTTAAATATAAATTGTTTATATTTGGAATAAATTGACACCTTGAATCCATGATCATAATACATTTAATAAAGAATTAAATGTTGAATTTAAAATTTAAAATTTGAATTTCAAATAAAGATTTAAAATTCAAAATTTAAAATTCGAATTAAAATTTAAATTTGAACATGGGTTTTGGGGCATGGGTCAGCACAATCAGATTAGTTGACTAGGTTAGACCTAATCATGAAATCAAATTGAAATGGACTAACTTAAGAAACATGATTTTATCTAATCAATAGTTGAACTAGACTAAATCAAGCTTTATAAAATGATAAACTCAATAGTTATTGTTTATCATATCCAAACATTTCAATTGGATCTGATTGTGGCTCAGTGGTCGAGCCCGAGTTCCTAAGGATAACTTAAATCAACATGATAAACCAATTGGTGTCTAAGGTAAGTCGGCATTTGATCATGGTTTTTAATTGGGGCTACCTCTTACCTGGCCAACATAGTTGGTGTCTAGGAAAGAGGTTAATGGCGTAACCCTCCCATGATCTCTCTTACCTGGCCAATTTGGTCGATCAAGTTTTGATTAAGGTACTTTGAGACTTGGCATCACCCATGCCATTAAGAAAATCAGTGTGACTGATTTAGGTGTCTAATAGACCAATAAGAGCTAGTTCTCTATATGATTTGGTGAAATCAGTGGGAGAATTTAGAATTATCGATCAGGTTACATATCATTTAAAATCCTCTAAATTATTAGGTCCTTAAAATGATAAAGTTATATAGATAACTAGATCATAACCTCCCATTAAGGTGAATGATAATAGGTCCAATATTACAGTTGAACATGCAGGACGCTTCCGTCTGGTGTTCCTCTAAATACTGGAATTATCCTTCATTATATGATAGCTTTTTGAGCTATCTAATTGTGATTAGGTTGGCCGAGCCTTCCTCGGGCCTGATCATACATTAGGTAGTATCATCGAGTTAGTTCATTAATGGTTGGACCTAACCAGGATTTTCAGTGGAGGCCTCCGCCTACTGATTACCACTTGGGGCAAAATTGATTGCTAGAAATTGTTTAGAGAAATAATTGGTAATGTACCTACCCTTAGATGCACATGGGTTGGCCGAGCCTTCCTTGGGCCCGTATGCAGTCTATGCGGATTCTAGTACCCACTAGGGAATTAAAGTAATTCCTCGAATTAAATGTAGAGGCTATTAATTCGATTAAAATAATGGGAGAAAACTTTAGACTAAAGTCCAAGTCTTTAGGATTAAATAAATCATATACTGATTAGTTGGGTTTTTCCTTTATTTTTCAGATATGGCTAACTCATTGTCCCTCCGAACACTATTAGACAATGATAACCTTAATGGACCTAACTTCGATAGCTGGTATCGAAAGATGAAAATAGTATTAGAGCATGAGCGGATCCTGTATGTGATATCGGATCCTGCACCTGAGGAACCTGCAGCCAATGCACCACGTGCAATCAGAGACGCTTATCAGAAGTGGCTCAACGATCGCACTACAGTGGGTTGCATCATGAGGGCCTCGATGAATGATGAGTTTAGTCGTAAATTCGAGGAAGCACAGCCAGTGGAAATCCTTCAAATGTTGAAGGAGTCTTTCGGCACACCTGATGATGTTGAACGACATAAGACCTCCTGCGCTATATTCAATGCCCGCATGAGAGAAGGGGCATCGGTCCCCGATCATGTATTGTACATGATCGAACAAATCGATCGCCTAAGTATACTTGGCTTTCCTTTGCACGAGCAATTGGGCAAGGACGCCATTTTAAACTCACTTCCCAAGTCCTACCTGACCTTCCTTAGTCATTATAGAATGACTAAACCTGAAGTATCCTATCATGGTTTGCTAGGTTTACTACAGACCTATGAGAAGGATCACCAACTCAAAAAGGAGTCGGTGAATGTGGTAGGTGGGACTTCTGCAGGACTTTTTTCCTTTAAGAAAGAAAAGAAGAAGAAGGTGCAGAAAGCTCGTGCTGGGGTCTCTAAGCCCAGCCAGACTAAGAAGCGTAAAGCTGATAAGAGCAAGGCAGAGTGCTTCTTCTGTAAGAAGATGGGTCATTGGAAGCAGAACTGTCCGGCTTACATAGCGTCCCTTGATCCAAACAGGCCTAAGAAAAAAAAGCAGCAAACAGTTGCTGCACAAGGTAATTATATGATAACACCTTGTAATTTTTCAATTTATGATTCTACCACTTGGGTATTGGATACCGGAAGTCCAATTAATATTTGCAATTCATTGCAGGGACTTCAAGTTAGTAGAAGATTCAAGAATAACGAGAGATTCCTGAACGTTGGAGATGGAAGATCAGTTCCAGTCCTAGCTTTAGGAGTCATTCAGCTTGTTTTTGAATCTAGAGTAGTCATATTAGATGATTGTCATTATTGTCCAACATTTTTAATGAATGTCATCTCTGTAGGCATTTTGGCCAAAAATGGTTATTGTTTATCAATAAAAGAAAATTTTTGTGATATCATTTTGAATGGTATTAAAATTTTTCGTGGACAATTGAAATATGGCATTTATACTCTATCACTGCCTGTGAATATAATGTACACTTCTAATAAACATCCTAAGTTAGATAATGTCAATGAAGCCTATTTATGGCATTGCCGGCTAGGTCATATAAATAAAAATAGGATAAACAGGTTAGCCCAACAGGGCATTTTAGAAATCAATGATTGTGAATCATTGCCAACTTGTGAATCCTTTCTTCTGGGTAAAATGACCAAGTCACCTTTTTCTAGAAAAGGTGAACGAGCCAGCGATGTTCTTGGCCTCATACATACTGATGTATGTGGACCTATGAACGTAAGTGCCAAAGGTGGTTATGCCTACTTCATAACCTTCATAGATGACCTATCCAGGTATGGGTATGTCTATCTGATGAAGCATAAGTCGGAATCATTTGAGATGTTCAAACGATTTCATAGTGAAGTAGAAAAATAGATTGGAAAGAGTATTAAGATCCTTCGGTCAGACTGAGGAGGAAAATACCTTTCTGATGATTTCTTGACTTATCTAGAGGAGAATGGGATTCTCTCACAATGGACCCCTCCAGGAACACCTCAGCATAATGGTGTATCCGAAAGGAGGAATCGAACTCTGTTAGACATGGTTCGATCCATGATGGGGTTTTACTAGTCTGCCTATATCTTTTTGGGGTTATGCTTTAGAGTTGCATGTATAATATAAATAAGGTTCCAAGTAAGTCTATTGAGAAGACTCCATATGAGATATGGACTGGGCGTAAGCCGACACTTTCATACCTTAGGGTTTGGGAATGTCCGGCTTATGTTAAACGTTCTCAAACTGACAAACTTGGTCCTAGATCCGATAAGTGTTATTTTGTAGGGTACCCCAAGGAAACTAGGGGTTATTACTTCTACCTTCCTAATGAACAAAAGGTGTTTGTAGGACTTAAGGCAACCTTTTTGGAAAAGGAATTCCTTAGTGAAGGAATTGTTGCCTCTAAGGTTGAACTTAGTGAAGCTCAGCAGATGGAAGATTTAACATAAACTACTGAACCCACAGAACCGAATTCGATTAGATCAAACTCGGAGCCCAATGTAGAAGCACCATTAAGGCGATCAGGTAGAGTGCCGCATCAAGTGGATAGATACTATGGTTTCTTGGTCCAAGACGCAGATCCCATCGAGCTTGATGAGAACAATGAGGATCCGATTACCTATATGGATGCTATGCAGAGGTCCGACTCTAAGTTATGGCTTAATGCCATGAGATCCGAAATGGAATCCATGGAAATCAATAGTGTATGGACACTAGTTGATCCACCCGAAGGGATAAAATCCATAGGGTGTAAATGAGTCTTCAAGAGAAAGAGAGGCGCAGACGGAAAGGTGGAGACCTATAAAGTCCGTCTGGTTGCCAAGGGGTATCGTCAACGTTATGGTATCGATTATGACGAGACTTTTTCTCCTGTGGCAATGCTAAAATCTATTCGGATCATGCTAGCTATAGCAGCATATATGGATTATGAAATCTGGCAAATGGATGTGAAAACAGCTTTTCTAAATGGAGAGCTGGAAGAAGAGGTGTATATGATACAACCTGAGGGTTTCACATCCTTAGACGAGTCCAAAGTATGCAAGCTACAAAAGTCTATTTATGGACTTAAGCAAGCTTCTCGAAGTTGGAACATACGTTTCGATAAAACTATCAAAACATATGGTTTCGTTAAGAACGAAGAAGAACCTTGTGTCTACAAGTGGGTTAACGGTTCAATGATCACATTTCTTGTGTTGTATGTAGATGATATTCTCTTAATTGGGAATGACATTCCTGCATTACAAAATGTGAAACTCTGGCTGTCATCACAGTTCTCCATGAAGGATCTGGGAGAAGCATCCTACATCCTAGGGATGAAAATCTATAGAGATAGATCTAAGAGGTTGCTTGGATTGTCCCAATCCACGTACATCGATACTATGTTGAAGCAGTTCAACATGGAGAATTCCAAGAAGGGCTATCTTCTGATAGGCCAAGGAATTTCTCTCTCTAAGAAAGATTATCCGACAACTTCCGAAGAGAGAGAGAGAGTATGAGTAGAATCCCATATGCTTCTGCAATAGGTTCTATCATGTACGCCATGACATGTACAAGACCGGATGTTGCTTACTCACTAGCAGTAGTGAGTAGGTATCAGTCTGATCCGGGTGAGAACTATTGGAAGGTGGTGAAAACCATCCTTAAGTATTTAAGAAATACTAAGGACCAATGGTTAATCTATGGGGAATCTGACTTAAAACTTGTGGGGTTTACAGACTCTAGTTTTCAGTCAGACCATGATGACAGTAAGAGTATGTCAGGATTTATGTTTACCCTGAATGGAGGAGCAGTCTGCTAGAAAAGTTCCAAGCAGCATTCAGTAGCCGATTCCGTATGCGAAGCAGAGTATGTTGCTGCATCAGATGCGGCAAAGGAAGCTGTTTGGATCAAGAAGTTTGTAAATCAACTTGGTGTTGCTCCCTCAATCAACGGTTCAGTTCTTTTGTATTGTGACAATACTGGAGCCATTGCACAAGCAAAGGAGCCAAAGTCCCACCATAGAACCAAGCACATTCTGCGTCGCTACCACCTTGTACGAGAGATCGTGGAACGAGGTGACGTCAATCTTCAAAAGATCGATGGAAAGGAGAACCTAGCTGACCCATTCACTAAAGCCCTTTCTGTAAAGGAGTTCGATTATCATAAATCGAAGATGGGTATAAGATACTGTACAAATTGGCTTTAGTCCAAGTGGGAGTTATTGAGAATTGTGTCCCAAAGCCAATTTTTTAGTTGTAAGAAATTGAATTATGTATATGTTTTATTAAAATGAATAAAAATTTATTCTGGCAATTTTCTATTCATCACAAGTGTTGCATCTTCAAATTGAACTCCTGTGTATTGTGATGAAGTCCTTAGGACTAATTTAGTGGATAAAAGAGGTTTTATCATTTAGTCCTTAAACCAGTTCGCGACCAAATGATGAGCTATCAATTGGACGATAGCTATGTCGAGTATAGGTCGTTGTGTGCCATTTAGTTGGTTGTCCTCTTAAATCAAGGAGTGTGGAGACACTGTATGGCATACAGGTGAGATGTAGGAGTACATCGTCACTGAACAGTGACTCACCTGCATAGCACTCTACTGTCAGGAGTTAGCTTGCAAAGCGTATGGGCATAAGTACCCCTTAGACCTGAGACTGTCATGGTGACTTGCAAGCAACTCACTATACTTAGGCACTGGATGACCTGAATTTCTAATTTAGGGATCGGAAGGATGCTGGGTGCAGTCAAGTACTCGCGAAGTCTGTGTACGAGTCAAGATGGGATTGACCGCTCTAGATTATAGGAGTTGATGTCTCACTGTATTTCAATTTAGTAAAACCTTGGCCAGAGTAAACCAAGTGATGGTCACTTGATTTGATTAATTGAAATACACTATGGATGACCGGACCCAGAGTTCGACAGTCCACTCTGAGGTCATCTTGAGCATCGATGGTCATAGGGATGAATTATGCAATAACCATACGTTTAGGTTCTTGAATGTTGCTTTGCATATTCGACCTATCCGGACGTCGGGTATCATTGCTAGATGGTCACCTCGATTAGTGCATGGAGTAGTCCATGTACTACCGGCTTAGTGTTCGAAACTATCGGAGTCACGTACATTAGTCAAACTAAGTAGGAAGGTCTTGACCCAATTTAATTAAGAATTAAATTATGGGTCATTTGGAATTTAGTTCTGTCTATGTTCCGCTAGCACTGAACATGAGGTACATGCTAAATTTCATAGATGAACAACTAATTAAGTCCATATTTCGGGTCAATCAAGTTTCAATTAATGTAATGGAACTTGATCAGGACTCAATTGTTGAGATTGGATTGGATTCCGAGTCAAAAATCATTTAAATCGGCTGTCAACTCGGATTAGAATCAAATAGGCTTACTTTATTACAAAATGGGCTAACCCATTTCCTATTTGGCTAAACCCATTTCAATGGTTAACGGCTGACTTGGTTTTTAAATCCCATGGACCCGTGGACCACTTTCGCTCATGGACCCTTAACACTTTCTTTGTGAGCCGCGATGGAGAAATGCTGGGAGAAGAAAATAGAGCCTTCTTCCTCCCAGCTTCATCTCCACACCGCGCCACCGTCTAGCCTCCGTTCGGCTTGCCGTCTGGACCGGAATGTTCGGTTTTGAACTGGCTACATTCCGGTTCATTTAGATTTTTGAAATCTGGCACGTTTTCATGGATTCACTAGTTTTTTCCCACCGTTTGTTTTGAAACAAGCGTTATGAAATTCATCCATAAATGAATTCTTTAATGCTCGGTCAATAACGCCTCTTAACTCCTCTTAGCGTTGGCCTATTTGAGGCCACCATATCATTTTGAAGATGAGAGGATGAGAATTTTCTTGAGAAGAAAATTGTCAGACAGAAGGGGAGATTTGCTTCTGTGAAGAAGAAGAAGAGAGAGAGGGAGTCCTTTCTCCTCCCTTCCATTCCCTCTGGGGTTTGGAGTACGGTCTAGGGCCAGTGTCCTCTCCTTCCTTCCATTCCCTCTGTGATCAAGATCAAGAGACGGGCATCAGTTCGGCTCAGGCGTATTGTGAAGAAACGGGAAGAAAGAAACCGAAGAAAGAAAGAAAGAGAAGAAAGAAAGAAATAGGAAGGTCCTTTTTCTAGATTTCCTTTCTTCCAAGGGTCCTTTTGCAAAAGATTGTTTTGCACGAGTAAAGACATCATCCAACCTTTTTGCGAAGCTTGACGTGCGTGCGAAGTAGAGGGCTTGCAGATCCAGGCCTTGCAGAGCTACCTTCAGGGATCTAGATCCAGATCCAGATTCAAATTACCTCGACCAACTTCCGCTACGGGCTTGAGGTAATTTTACATAAAAGTTAAATTTAATATTTATAATTATTATAAATAAAATAAAAAAAAATTAAAACTGATTTTTCATGCCTGCGTTCGATTTTATCGGACAACTCGGAAAATTTTTCCTTCAAGATGGTGTAGGGATCCAGAATCTCCTTTGATAATATCAAATTCATGTGATAAATTCTATGATTCTTTTATTTTTTTTTAGAATTATAAGCAGATAAAATTTAATTATAGAGTATGTTCTTGATAAAACGAATTCTCTTTTTGAGTATTCAACGTGCCTTATAACGTCAACGATGAAGCAAATAATCGAGGAAGACATGTTTCAATAAGCATAAATCATAAAAGCATTTTCAACATATAAGAATCATGGCATAATCAAAAAGATAAATCGTATAAAGTAAAGGAGTAGAATTTACATCATGAACTCGGTACATCAAAGGATCTTCCTTCACCTATCACCTAGGACTTTAGCCGATCATCTTCCTCTCTCTTTCTCACTCTTTTTCTTTTTTTCTTTTCGAAAACAGGGCATACCCTGTTTCTTTGTTTCTTTTTTTTTTTGAATGGCAGCCCCGCTCCCCCTCTTTATTTTTTTTTCTTTGAATAAGAGCCCCTCTATTTTTGAGTGGGAACAAGAACAACCCGAGAGAGAGGAAGCCCCCCGCTCACTCTAGCTCGCTAACCCCTCCTATTTATTTAAGGAAAACCTCTCCAAATTTCAAATAATCTTCCAAGCAAATCAAAACGGATGCTGGAATCTGGATGAGATGCGGATGGTATCTATGATGCTGGAGAGGAGAGAAAAACTTGCTACGATTTTAATCTTCCTCTTTTAAAAAGGAAATAATCTTCCACGGCGCCAAAAAAAAAACTAAGGCATCGGGATTCAGCTTAGTACTTCTTCATGCATTTCTTGGGGATTCAGCTTAGTACTAGTTTTTGGACGACGGGCGGATGGTGTTGGGATGAGCGGACAAACGGGATGACTGGGGCTGATCGCGGGTGCTGCGATGCTTCACGGGATGCTGGAAATCCGGAAGATTGCTCGCTGACGTTGATCACGGAAGCTTTGAAACGGGGAAAGAGGCAGACGCGGAAATGGAAGATTGCAGGGAATTGGATGCGGGAGAATCGCCACGGAAGCTGGCTCATGGACGCGGGGAGGATGAGAATGCGGAGTGGACGGATACGGGAGCTGATCACGGGTGCGGACGACTTGGATCTAAGACTCCGGAAGATCGTGGATGCTGGGGGATCTGATACGGGTCCGGAAGCATGGGATGCGGATCCTGGGACGATCGCGAGAATGGGGCACGGATGCTGGGAGGTTTGCAAGCGGAAATGGAAGATCGCAGCGCTTTGGGTGCGGGAGAATCGCGCGCAGATGCTGGCTCGCACGCGGAGATGCTCACGGGATAATGGGCTGCACGCGGATGGCTGGGGAGCTCTGTTCGTGGGACAATGCAGACGTGGAACCTGGGACAGTGAAGATGGAAAAAGCTAACGCTGGCGCTTGGGATGATGTTGATTTGGAAACACAAAGTCAATTGACTGCAAATGGTTGGAAGCTTGGGATACATCGCGGAATATGGAAAGTTGCTCGGGTGCGTGGAAGAAGAGTCATGGACTCTGTTCTGCAACTGGAAAGATGCATTCTTTTTAAATGAATTTATATAAAATAATGATAAAAATTATAATAAGTGCTAAAGATAAAATATTTAATCATGCAAATGTTAACACCTATTATTTATCATTATTTTGCTAGCATTAGGCTAAGTTAATTGGTACTTAGATCGCACTTTTGTGCTCTCATCACTAGGGAACCTGGTTCTTAGCAGCAAAACCAAGTTTCTCTACTTGCTTTGCTATAAATATTCCAAGTCCTCCTATTCCACTTCTTTAAGGGCTTTAATATGGCTCTTGTTTGGTAAGAGGTCATTTCCAATAGGCTGCACATGTGTTCCTACTAACAAAACTGAAATTGCACTTGCATATTCTGAAGAAGATCAACTTATAGAGGAGACAACATCCGGTAAGCATCCAATGTCTCCTTAGTTCTTTAATGCCGACCACATAGTTATCCCACTAGAACTAGTATGATGATGACTATGCAAGGTCCCACCAAAGAATGTAATGATGACTACACAAGGTCTCACTAGAGAATGTAATGCCCAGTAGGTGTGCCAAATAATCTTGTTGGCTCTACTTCTTCATTCCCTTCCAAGTGTGCTAGGGAACATTGTTAGAAGTATGCCTTAAAAGCTAATGTGGCTAACACATATTTATAATCTGGGGCATAAATTTGTAATTTGACTCTTATTAATAAATAAGATTGGGCAATTTATTATTCATTCATGTTTGTATGTGTCCATAAATTATCCAAGAAATTAATAAAATGATGACACATATTCTCAAGGAGTTGAGAATTTGAGGCATGTGTCATTAGGAATTAATTTCTAAATGCTTCTGATCGATGGTTCCATCACGAGGGCGGTGATCGATCCGCTGAGATTAGTGTACAGATCACTTAGTCAGATATGGATGAGTCTCAAGTCCACAGTATAGAGACACTGAAAGTAATTGTGCAAGTACTTGTTGGAGAACAAAGTACTGAGCGTGACCAAATAAAGTAATCATATGGATATCTATCCACTTGTCAGTGAATACTTATGCTACAGTTGTATGACGGGTTCTTTGACCTGCGATGCCTCAGTTATCCACTGTGAGGCCACTGTAGTTTGACAAGCACATAAACGTGGGCCCTAGCTATTTGGATCCTTGTGGTGCGGATTCGCTGCAGTAGGTTCATTTTGAAATAGGGTTGCATTTAGATGGGATCTGTTAGAGCGAAAAAGTGACTGCATTCCGACCAGAGGTGTTGTCCGCTTTGGGAATGTACGCACGTGCTTTACATCATGCACAGCTCTTGATGGGCAATATTTTCCTCACGGCTTTGTTCGCTTTGGGTAAGTATGCACGTGCTTTACATCGTGCGCAACTCTTGATGGGCAATATTTTCTTCACGGCTTTGTCCTTCTTAAAAGGGCCCTCTAGAAGGAAAGGGGTGGCCTCCTCCTTATAAGGCACAATCCTTTCCGCTACTCTTCAAATGTGCGACTAAAGTCTCGGGTCCCCCATCCGCCCCCAACACTACCCCCCAGCAGGAAGGGTATTGGAAAATGTGTCCTAAAGGTCAATCGTCAGCCTATTGATGATTGAGATGTATATGAATTAATATATAATAAAAGTCATTTGGCATTTTTTCATCCCATATTTTATGCATCTTCATGAACTCATGTAATGTGATAAAGTCTTTAGGACCCTTATAAATGACAAAAGGAGAATTTATCTACAAGTCCTTAAACATGTTCATGACCAAATGATATGTTATTACTAGGACAATAACATTATTAAGTGTAGGTCGTTGTGTGACATATTTGTTGGTCGTCCTCTTAACCAAGGAGTGTAGAGACACTAGTATGCCACACAGGTGAAGTGTAGGAGTACATTTTACTGAACGTGATCTGATCCGGATTACTCTGCTATCAGGAGATGTTCCGAGTGGATATGGATATAAGTATCCCTCCGATCTGAGAACGCCACGGTGACTAGCAAGCAACTCACTGTACTTTGATACCGGACTATCTGAATTTCTAATTTAGTGATGAAAGTGTTCTAGGTACAGTCAAGTACTTGCGAAGTCGATGTATGAGTCAAGAAGGGATTGACCCCTTCTGGTCATAGGAGATAATGCTCTTTTGTTCAATTTAGCAAAACCTTGGCCAGGATAATCCTTGTGAGGAGTCACAGAATTTGTAAAGTTGAAAAACATTTTGGATGAACTGATTAAAGAGTTGACACTGAACTCTAAAGTCATCATAGGTATTCGGTGTCATAGGGATAAATTATATGGTAACCATAGTCCAAGAGTTTTGGAATGTTGCTTAGCAATTATTCGGCCTATCCGAACATCGGGTACCATTGCAAGATGGTTATTTCGATTAGTACAGAAAGTTGTTCTTATGCTACCAGCTTAGGTTCGAACCTATGAGGTCACACGCATAGAAGTTTCTAGGTTGATCAAATGGCTGACAGACGATTAAGAATCGTCCAGGAGTACATTGGTCAATTCGATTGACAAATTACCCAAAGCAAAGGTTGCTAATAGATGGCTTCACAGTTTGTGGGGATTCTCTGATGATATCTTTTGACACTCTCATCATTTTGTTCTTACAAGCTTTGTAGTTAGTTGTTGTGGCTAGAGGGGTATGCCCTCCTAGCCTTTGATTTCTGGGGTATGCCCCTGTGCATTTATACGTCATTTCTTCAATTTGGATATATACACACTTCCCTTTATCCAAAAAAAATGTTACAGTAAAATAATTATTAAATTATTGAAGGATTAATTAGTAATTAAATTGCTAATGAACTCAATTTGATTGAATGATTGGCCTTTGGTTAAGCCAAATTGAATAAGATTCAATTTGGGCTTAATGAGGATTTGACCTAATTGATGGGACTTGACCTAATTGGATTGGGCTTGACCCAAGTTAATTAGAAGTTTTTATTTGATAAGGATTATGAGTCTAAAAATTCAGAATTAGATGAGAAGAAGAATCCTTAAATTTTAGGAGTCTAGCTTTCTTTCTTGGAGAAGATAGACACCTCATCTTATCTCCTAGATTCATGGTGCCTCCCTATTTATTTTTAGCCAAGAGTTGGCATGGAAAATCAGAGGAGGCATGCCCATATTTTCTAGAAAAGATGGCGCCATAAACTTCCCAAAACCAATGGATAAAAATCCCTAATTTGTAGGAGATCATGGCGCATGAATCAAAAGGAGTGTGGCACTAGGATTGGTGGCACATGAATCCCTAAAATGTAGGGATTCATGGTGCACAATTAAGAGGGATAAATCTCCTCTTAGCTACCGTATTCACCAGAATTTTTGGAGATTTAATCAGCCAAATAAGTTGGCAAATAGAGGGGTGTGGCATGAGGGTCAAACTAGGCAAGGAGTTAGACTCCTTGGCCTATAAAAGTGCCTCCATGCCTAGGGCTTCATATGTTCTGAAAAATTCTGAAACTAGCCACCATCTATTCTCCTTCTTCTCCTCCTCCATCATCTTCTTTTTCTTCAGCGAGCAATCAAAAGGTTGATTGCCACGAGGAAGAAAAGTTCAGCCATTGCAGCATTTCTGCGCGAGCTAGCACTCCCGCAGTCGGCGATCTTCTTGAAGCTTCGAGTGGACGATTCATAGAGGTCGGATGTGTGTGCGACTACAGAGCGTGATCAAGAAATCATCAAAGGCTTCCAGCAAATCAGGTATGAGATTTGATCTCATTAGATGTTAATATTAGATCTTAACATGGTTGCTGAAATTTCAGGGTTGCTGAAATTTCAAAATTATAAGTTAGACATACAATCATAGTTTCATGTCTTACATAAATATTTAAATCCTGGTATTTATTTTTATGGTAGAGATTAGATCTTAAGCATGCAAAAAAATTAAAGAGTTTAATTTTTAATTGCTTCTGCTGATTTCTAGAAAATTTTTAAAATCATGCATGCTACCTAGCAAAGGGTTCCTTTCAATGGTATCAGAGCTAGGTTCATGTAATGTTTAAATATTTATATTTAAAACATGATTTCTAATCCTCGTAGCCAAGTAATTGGTGAGAGTACAAAAGTAAAATTTTTATACCATCTTAAATTAGTATTATAGCTAATTTTTATTAATAAAATTAATTAATTAATGTTTTATTTGTGTTTGAGTGAAATTAATCCAAGAGACCCAGTAACTCTAGATTTGAGCCCAATGCCTGGCAGCCCAAGCTCAACAAATTTTCCAAACGTCCACAGCATGCGGGCTTTGAAATTTTCCAACTTCTCAACTGTCCGTGACCTCTCAGAACATGCAACAGGATCAACATCCCATCTCTTCTGTTTGGGAACAAACCCAACATTCCAAGCCGAGTCCTCCACTTTCTTTACAGCAAATGAATTCCAGCCATCAGAGGAGTCTTCTCAACTTCCCAACATAAATGTCTTCCCAGTTTCTCTTCCCAGCTTCTCATCTACCCGTGAAGCACATTCCCACAAACAGAGCATGCATCCGTGAGGAGTTTCCCTGCATTTGTGGCGATGTGCGCAACTCCCAAACTTCTGCAACGTCCCCAGCATTCATCTTCCAACCGGATCATTCCACCCCGTGTCTCATCCGTTCTCAAACTTCTGCAACGTTCCCAGCTGAAGAGTCTCAAGCGATTCAACTTCATCCCGCATCTCAAGCAACCGGATCAACTCCCAAACCACCACACGTCTCACCAGTCGCGCCTTCAACATGCTATAAGAGGGGGAGGCCATTCAAGAGGAGGAAATTGGATTCATTCCTACACAGCCGACGGAAGAGGAGGAAGCCAGCAGCCGCGACGGAGAAGGAAGAGGCTAAAGGAACCAGCGAAGCAAAACTCTCATCTCCTCTTTCGATCCGTCTTCTCAACCGGGTGAGAGAGGAGGAGAGGTGAGGGAGGAGAACCGGGAGCAGCCGTGACAAAGGAGGAGATGCGAGAGAGAAGAGAAAACAGAGCACTCTATTTTCTCAACCAAAGAAAAAAAAAAAGAAAAAAAAGGGATTTATTCTTTATTTTATTTATTCTATGCTAATCCCTTTTATAAAAATGCTTGCATCTCATATGGATAACTAAATCTTTTTTAGCTAAGGCTAGGAAAAAGCCTAACATTTTCTTCATGTATTTTCTTTAATCATCAATGGGATTTTAATGTTTTTGATTTGATTTATGGTGCAGCAGATTTATAGAAACTATTTTAAACTTATATATTTTTTTTGATTTGTTATTTCCTCCGGGTATAACAGATGCTTAGAAATCCCTGTAGTTTAAAATAGAATTACTGTAATACTGCCCATAAAACTAAATCTATTTTAATAACGATTAATTGGTATTTTTACGTCTCCACTTTCCGGTTAGGTCTTTTCTCAGATCTAACTGAGATAATAGATGATTTTAAGAAAAGCATGATGAAGTGCTAGGCTGAATCCTGATGCCTTAGTTATATTTTTGTCAATTCGAATATTATTCAGCCTTTAGTTTTTGTTCACTGTCAAATCCCTGTGGATTCGATCTCGGACTCACCGAGAATATTACTTTGCTACACCCTATACTTGGGGTATTCTACATTTAATTTCCCTTTTTAAAAAGAGCAAGATTAAAAACGTAGCAATTTTTTGGCGCCGTTGCCGGGGATTTGCAACGTGCGAACGAGAACAAGGCTGCAAATTTCAATTTTTAATTTCTAGTTCTTCAATTTTTCTTTATTTTTAACACGGCTGAAATTTCAAATCTTTACAGATTCAAGGACGACAAAAAGCGGGACCAGTAACGAGAAAGATCAAGATCATATTTTTGGATTCCCGAGAGTGAACGAACTCCGGCTGTGAGTATTTAAATTAATTTTTCTATTTTGTTCATACTAGTCCTATTTTTCCTAGATTAAAATTTTACACTTGTTTAAAAAAATTTAATAATAAAAAAATAAAAAAATAAAAAAATAAAAAGAAAAAAAAATTTAGCTAGTTTGCTTGATCAACTATTCAAATGCAATTTAATGTCATGACATAAAATGTTAAAAATCTTCTTGATTGTTGCATATAGTATAAAGCATTTGCATAAAATAATCTAAGGGTTGAACCCATTAAAAAGATAAGGTCGGAAATTCATCAATCGTCCTTAGCCCAAAAATCATCCAAGTGCATAAATATCCTAAGCCTAATTAAAATCAACTAGACGTTGGCCCCTAAGGATATTCGAGCTCAATAGGACGAAGACCACTGAAAGTTGCACCAATTTCGCTCTGTGGCCCGGTTGATGTCTAGGCAAGCTTTGTCCCTTTAAGTGATTGAAGGGAGACAGTTTCTGTTCGAGGAAAGTGGGTTTTAAGTGGGACCTTTGCTACACGCATCGTGACCCCTCCACTTACCTGGGAGCTTACCTGGTCGACTAAGGTTACTAGACCGAATTGGAGGCTTAGGTGTCCTCTTCAAACCAGTTAGGAGCTGTCTAGAATTTTTAGGAAAACATTAGAAATTATTGGGGGATGTTTAATTTTAATTAAATTTTTGTTAAGGTGTTTGTTTAGATCTCTTTAGGTGGTACTTGTACCAACAAATATATATATATATATAATAAATAAATAAATAAAAAAATTCAGTTTATGCTGTTGTGGGAGAGAGATAAAACGAATAGATTATTTCGAGTTGAATCAAGAGATAAAAATTTAATTGTTCAAAATTCAAATAATCAAATGAAAGATAATGGTAGTAATCAGGGAGATAATGAATTTCAAGATGACTTACCTATTAGAACGCTTCATGATTATCTACAACCCACTAGGACCAGTACCCCATCCTGTATGGTTATTCCTACTGCTGCGGGAGCTTTTGACATGAAACCAGGAATAATCCAATTACTCCCAAAGTTTCACGGACTTGATTCTGAAAGTCCCTATTTGCATCTGAAAGAATTTGATGAAGTGTGTTCAACACTTCATTTCAATGATGTCACTGAAGAGGTAGTTAAGCTTAAGTTATTTCCTTTTTCTTTAAAGGAAAAAGCTAAGTCATGGTTACACTCCTTAAGGCCTAGACCATAGCTACCTGGCAAGAAATGACACGAGAATTTTTAAAAAAATTCTTCCCAACACATAAAACAAACACACTTAGAAGAAATATCATGAACTTCGCACAAAAAGATAGAGAAATATTTTTTCAGTGTTGGAAAAGATTTAAGGACCTTTTGCTTGCTTGCCCACATCATGGATATGAAATTTGGAGGGTCATTAGTTTCTTTTATGATGGTTTGTCCTCCAATATGAGACAATTTGTAGAAATGATGTGTAATGGTGAATTCATGAGTAAGGAACCAAATGAAGCCTGGGATTATTTTGATCTTTTAGCAGAAAATGCACAAGCTTGGGATACAACAGATAAAAATGAAAAATCTAAAATAGCACCTAATGCAAAAGGAGGAATATATCTTATTAATGATGATAATGATGTCAATGTAAAAATTGCTAATCTGACCAGGAAGGTTGAAGCCATGGAATTAAGCAAAGCCAATATAGGAAAAGCACAAACTATTGTTGAAAGTATATAAGTAGAACTACTCCCACCAAATCGATGACCCGAATTTGCGAGAGTAATGCACATGTGACCAAGGATTGTCCTACAATCCCTGCTTTTCAAGAAGTGTTGCATGATCAAGCAAAATTCACCAATACTTATAAAAGACCATTTCCAGAAACATATAATCCTAATTGGTGAAACCATCCTAACTTTAGCTGGAGACATGGACCCACTGCCAATGAATCTCAAGGAAATTTTGTTCCTACTCCTTATGTGCCACCACATAGGAAATCCCTTGAAGATACTTTGCAAACCTTCATGCAAGGGCAGACTCAAATAAATCAAAATACAATGCAATCACTCCAAGAACTTAAAAATTCTATAGGTAGAATTGAGGCTCAACTCAATGTTAGGGAAAAAGGGACATTTCCAGCCCAATCTCAATCTAACCCAAAGGGTCAACATGAGGTCTATGAAGCAAGTTCATCCCAACCTAAATTCGAGCAAGTTAAGTCTGTCACAACCCTTCGTAGCGGGAAAATAATTAACAAAGAAATTCCGACAAAAGATGACAAACCTGAAAAATCTATTGAAAAGAAGGATGAAGATGATAATGAACAAGATGATCCAATACTGCATCACAAGATAGTTGCTCCATTTCCTCAGCGCTTGCTTGCAGCTAAAAAGGGAAGACCTGACCAAGAAATTCTGAAAATCTTTAAACAAGTAAAGATTAATATTCCTTTATTAGATGCCATTAAGCAGATCCCATCTTATGCCAAATTTTTAAAAGATCTTTGTACTATAAAGCGAAAGCTTTACGTACAAAAGAAAGCTTTTCTAACTGAACAGGTGAGTATTATTCTCAAACACAACACCCCACCTAAATATAAAGATCCTGGTTGTCCTACCATATCTTGCATCATAGGAAACTTCAGGATACAACGAGCCCTTCTTGATTTAGGTGCAAGTGTTAACTTACTGCCCTATTCAGTTTATGAACAGTTAGGACTTGGTGAATTAAAACCCACCAAGGTTACTCTCCAACTTGCCGATCGATCTATAAAGATACCAAGAGGAGTAGTCGAGGATGTACTTGTCCAAATTGATAAATTCTACTTTCCAGTCGACTTCATAGTATTAGATACCCAGCCTGTCATGAACTGTACCACTCCAATACCTGTCATTCTAGGCCCCCCATTTCTAGCTACTTCCAATGCTTTGATCAACTGTCGAAATGGAATAATGAAAATGTCATTCGGAAATATGACTATAGATTTTAATATATTTAACATTTGTAAACAACCCGATAATGACAACGAAAATGATGAAATTCATGGAGTTAATCTGATCGACTCCATTGTAGAAGATGCTCTTGTCCCATCTCTTTCTTCTGATCCTTTAGAAACATGCCTAACTCATTTCGAAAATACAGATATCAACCAAAACTTTAGAGAAATTAGTGCTATATTAGATTCAGCTCCTTTGTTGGATACAGATAGGTGGAAATCTCGTTTTGAAGAATTGCCCACACGCAACAATAGTCCTCTACCATCTAGTATTCAAGCACCTAAACTTGAGCTAAAGCCTTTGCCATCTGAGCTCAAGTACGCATACCTTGGTCAAGAAGAGACTTTTCCTGTGATCATATCATCCCAACTCGAACAAAGTCAAGAACTAAAATTATTAGAAATTCTCAAAGAGCATAAGGGAGCAATAGGGTGGACAATTGCTGATATCAAGGGAATTAGTCCCTCAATTTGCACTCATAGAATTCACTTAGAAGCTGATGCCAAACCTTCTCGTCAACCTCAACGTCGATTAAACCCAAACATGAAGGATGTGGTTAGGGCAGAAGTTCTGAAACTTCTGGATGCGGGTATGATTTACCCAATTTCAGATAGTAAATGGGTAAGTCCAACCCAAGTGGTCCCGAAAAAATCTGGTGTTCATGTAGTCAAAAATGCCAACAATGAATTAGTTCCAACTAGGGTCCCCACTAGTTGGCGTGTATGCATTGACTATAGAAAACTTAATTCTGTCACAAGGAAGGATCACTTTCCTCTACCTTTTATTGATCAAATCTTAGAAAGGTTGGCAGGTCATAAATTTTATTGCTTCCTAGATGGCTATTCAGGTTACAACCAAATTGCAATTGATCCTGAAGATCAGGAAAAGACCACTTTTACATGTCCTTTTGGCACATTTGCTTACAAGAGAATGCCTTTTGGATTATGTAATGCTCCTGCAACCTTCCAAAGATGCAAGCTCAGTATTTTCTCTGACATGGTTGAGTGTTTTTTAGAAGTCTTCATGGATGATTTTTTGGTTTTTGGCTCCTCTTTTGAAAACTGTGTGGACCATTTAAGGCTAGTCTTAATTCGGTGTGAGGAGAAGAATCTAATCTTAAACTGGAAAAAGTGCCATTTCATGATAACTAGGGGAATTGTTCTCGGGCATGTCATTTCATCTGAAGGAATTGAAGTAGACAAGGCTAAAATTGACTTAATTGCTAATTTACCCAACCCAAAAACTATCAAAGATATACGCTCATTTTTGGGTCATGCAGGATTTTATAGGAGATTCATTAAAGATTTTAGCTCAATATCTAAACCCTTATGTAATCTCCTTCAAAAGGAAACCCAATTTGTGTGGTCTGAAGAATGTCAAAGAGCTTTTGATAAACTTAAAAGCTTGCTGACCTCTGCTCCCATCATGCAACCACCAGACTGGTCGCTTCCTTTTGAAATTATGTGTGATGCTAGTGAATATGCAGTTGGGGTAGTTCTAGGGCAAAGAAAGGAAAGGAAACCTTATGTTATCTACTATGCAAGTAAGAATTTAAATAGTGCACAAATGAATTACACCACTACGGAAAAAGAACTACTCGCCGTAGTATTTGCACTAGACAAATTTAGGTCTTACTTGATTGGATCCAAAATCATTATCTACACTGACCACGCTGCCCTTAAGTACCTTCTTTCAAAAAAGGATGCTAAGGCGCGTTTGCTTAGGTGGATCCTTCTGCTCCAAGAATTTTTTCTAGAAATAAGAGATAAAAAGGGGGTAGAGAACGTAGTAGCTGATCACTTGTCCCGTCTCACTCTTCCAGATTCTATAGACAATTCATCCATAAGAGACACTTTCCCTGATGAGCAACTCTTTGAGATCACGTCGTCACCCTGGTTTGCAGACATTGCAAATTTTCTTGTCACGGGTGAACTCCCGATTCATTGGAATAAACAGGACAAAAGAAAATTTCTGACCGAAATAAAAAATTTCTTCTGGGATGATCCTTATCTTTTCAAATACTGCCCAGACCAAATTATTAGGAGATGTGTACCTAATGACGAATTTATTAGTGTCATTTCCTTTTGTCATTCTGAAGCTTGCGGTGGTCATTTCTCTGCTAAGAAAACGGCTGCAAAAATTTTACAGTGCGGTTTCTATTGGCCCATCTTGTTCAAAGATTCCCATAACTTTTGCAAAGCTTGCGAGCGTTGTCAAAAGTTAGGTGGGATAACTCGTAGGAATATGATGCCCCTCAATCCAATTTTAATTATCGAAATATTTGACTGTTGGGGAATAGATTTTATGGGTCCATTTCCTCCTTCATTCGGAAATTTGTACATCTTAGTAGCTGTAGATTATGTCTCCAAATGGATTGAGGCAATTCCTTGCAAACATAATGACCACAAAACTGTTTTAAAATTTTTAAAAGAAAATATTCTTTCCAGATTTGGAACGCCTCGAGCCATCATCCGTGATGGGGGTTCACACTTCTGTAATAAGCCTTTTGAGGCTTTAATGCGAAAATATGGGATCACCCATAAAGTTGCCACCCCTTATCATCCACAAATAAGTGGACAAGTTGAAGTATCCAATCGATCAATTAAGAATATTCTGAAAAAAACGGTTCACCCAAATCGCAAGGACTGGTCTTTGCATTTAACTGATGCACTCTGGGCTTATCGTACTGCTTTTAAAAGTCCGATTGGTATGTCTCCGTACCGTCTTATTTTTGTCAAACCGTGTCACTTGCCTGTGGAATTGGAGCATAGGGCCTACTGGGCTATTAAAAGATTTAATTTTGATATGGATAAGGCTGGTTCACTACGCAAACTTCAACTTAATGAACTGGAAGAAATCAAGAATGAAGCATATGGGAATGCTCAAATTTATAAGAACAAAATGAAAGTCTTTCATGATAGAAATATTATAAGGAAAATATTTGAGCCTTTCCAGAAAGTTCTATTGTATAATTCAAGACTTCATTTATTTTCAGAAAAATTGAGATCTAGGTGGACCGGCCCGTTTATAGTTAAAACTGTTTATCCGTATGGAACTGTTGAGATAGAGAATCCAAACACCGGTAATATTTTTAAAGTAAATGGCCAACGTTTGAAGTTATTTTTAGACAACTTTACCCTAGAGGTTGAATCGACCAATCTGGGAGATCCTGTTTATCAGGATTGATCTCTATATTTGCTAGAGATCCTCTATTTGTATCATAATTTGTCTTTCTTTAATTTTCTGTTATAATGACAATTGAAGAGCAACAACAGTATGCAGTCATTCTATCAGGTAAATTCTCACCTTCAACCTTATTATCCTTCATACAATCATTAATGCCATATTTTATGCATTCATGTTGCAACATTGGGGACAATGTTGAAATTAAGTTGGGGAGAGAGATTACTGTATTTTTCTATATATCATACCAATTGTCATATCTTTCAAAAAAATATAATAGTAATAATAATAAAAATAAAATAATAATAAAATAATAATAAATAAATAAATAAAAAAATAAAAAAAAATAAAATATATATATAAAATAAATATATATATAATAATAATAATAGTGATAATAATAACAAACATATATTTTGTTGCATTTAATTACCACTTTAATTTTTTTTTTCAAAGAATTAAACATGTGTAGCTATTAAGGCAAGGAGCACATTATGACTTATTAGAGACCTATTATTAGATCCCCACATAAGTATTCAATGACAATAGGAAGGCCTCAGGAGTTCACTTGTGTTACCTATTTGTTTGTTGACCTTATTTGCAAGAGAAGTACGAGGGTCCTTGTCCTAAAGTTCATTATTTGGTTTTCACATAAAGATAGAGTTTGAAATTCCCGGCTAGATCACCTGGGTGCCTTATGTTCTGACCTTAGTTGACCTATAGTCACAATACAGTCACGTTACATATGTATATTAAAAAAAAGAGAGAAATAATACAGTTTGTCTTCACTGAGTAACCGGGCCTCTTGCCTACAAAGCAGCGAGTGTTCGCATAAAAAGGTGAAAATGACTGAAATAAGTGACTAGTCTGGCCTCGTGGTGTAGTCTGGTTCGAGTAATTAAGTCCGAGGGGTGTTTCACCTAATGCCTTGAGCCAACTGGATCAAGAGTCATTGACCCAAAGCTCGTTACATGGACCTTACTAGAGCCTAATGGAGTTGGACTGTTGTAATCACTGTGAAAATATATATATATATATATTTTAAACATGAGTAAGTTAGTTAAACTTAAACCAAGTGACATGTGGATGACTAGTTTGACTCCATTGTTTTAGAACTCTGTGTACCTGGGATGTCTAGTTGGGATTGATAGCTTCATTTTTATATGCGAACCATTCTGGATAAATAACATGTGATATTCGGAAAATTTAGTGAGTCGGGAGCTAACAAATGATAGTTAACACTTGTGAATTTGAGTAGTGCACCTAGAACTCAAGGGGTACCTAATTATGGTGGAGGTATAGATATTCTGAGACGTCACATTTACATTTGCCTTAAGGGTTGCTATGTTTTAAAGTATCTTCTAACTTAAAAACGATGTTTGTGGGTAACATCACTGCAAACCCTCACGAGACAACACTCGTCCACTAGGGTAACCTAGGAGTTTAACGGCTTGTTGCACGTGCTAAGTGCAATCGTAATGCTCTACGAAAGTGAGTATTTATTTTAATTCATGTATATTGATATATATTAATAAATTAAAAAATACTTTTGCACCCTCATTTTATCATTTTCACACTAAATTGCTAGAGACTAGCAATAAGCTAGTTGGGAGGTGTGATGAGAGTACAAAAGTAAAATTTTTATACCATCTTAAATTAGTATTATAGCTAATTTTTATTAATAAAATTAATTAATTAATGTTTTATTTGTGTTTGAGTGAAATTAATCCAAGAGACCCAGTAACTCTGGATTTGAGCCCAATGCCTGGCAGCCCAAGCTCAACAAATTTTCCAAACGTCCACAGCATGGGGGCTTTGAAATTTTCCAACTTCTCAACTGTCCGTGACCTCTCAGAACATGCAACAGGATCAACATCCCATCTCTTCTGTTTAGGAACAAACCCAACATTCCAAGCCGAGTCCTCCACTTTCTTTACAGCAAATGAATTCCAGCCATCAGAGGAGTCTTCTCAACTTTCCAACATAAATGTCTTCCCAGTTTCTCTTCCCAGCTTCTCATCTACCCGTGAAGCACATTCCCACAAACAGAGCATGCATCCGTGAGGAGTTTTCCTACATTTGTGGCGATGTGCGCAACTCCCAAACTTCTGCAACGTCCCCAGCATTCATCCTCCAACCGGATCATTCCACCCCGTGTCTCATCCGTTCTCAAAGTTCTGCAACGTTCCCAGCTGAAGAGTCTCAAGCGATTCAACTTCATCCCGCATCTCAAGCAACCGGATCAACTCCCAAACCACCACACGTCTCACCAGCCGCGCCTTCAACATGCTATAAGAGGGGGAGGCCATTCGGGAGGAGGAAATTGGATTCATTCCTACACAGCCGACGGAAGAGGAGGAAGCCAGCAGCCGCGACGGAGGAGGAAGAGGCTAAAGGAACCAGCGAAGCAAAACTCTCATCTCCTCTTCCGATCCGTCTTCTCAACCGGGTGAGAGAGGAGGAGAGGTGAGGGAGGAGAACCGGGAGCAGCCGTGACAAAGGAGGAGACGCGAGAGAGAAGAGAAAACAGAGCACTCTGTTTTCTCAACCAAAGAAAAAAAAAAAGAAAAAAAAAGGATTTATTCTTTATTTTATTTATTCTATGCTAATCCCTTTTATAAAAATGCTTGCATCTCATATGGATAACTAAATCTTTTTTAGCTAAGGCTAGGGAAAAGCCTAGCATTTTCTTCATGTATTTTCTTTAATCATCAATGGAATTTTAATATTTTTGATTTGATTTATGGTGCAGCAGATTTATAGAAACTATTTTAAACTTATATATTTTTTTTGATTTGTTATTTCCTCCGGGTATAACAGATGCTTAGAAATCCCTGTAGTTTAAAATAGAATTACTGTAATACTGCCCATAAAACTAAATCTATTTTAATAACGATTAATTGGTATTTTTACCTCTCCACTTTCCGGTTAGGTCTTTACTCAGATCTAACTGAGATAATAGATGATTTTAAGAAAAGCATGATGAAGTGCTAGGCTGAATCCTGATGCCTTAGTTATATTTTTGTCAATCCGAATATTATTCAGCCTTTAGTTTTTGTTCACTGTCAAATCCCTATGGATTCGATCTCGGACTCACCGAGAATATTACTTTGCTACACCCTATACTTGGGATATTCTACATTTAATTTCCCTTTTTAAAAAGAGCAAGATTAAAAACGTAGCAGTAATCAGATTGGGTGGATCACCAGGCCGTCCAGTCATAGGAGAAAGAAGGGTTTCATGACCCTCTCTTCCCAGTCAATGGGGTCTCCTATGGCGTGTAGGGGATCCATTGTGATCAAATCCCTTGAAGATAAACCGCGAAAGGGAGATTAAAAATTATTTTAATCTTTGTAAATTAAATCAAAGATCATAAATAGGTTTAGATGAGATCTAAAAAAATTTATAATTGATTTATTTGCTGTTTTTTGCATATTTATTCAGATCTGAAAATAAGTTTTAAAATATGAATATAAAAGTTACATGCGATGTACATTGTCTAAGTAGAATTCATGTTATATATATGTGATGTATGAACATGAATGAAATCCGATTTAAGCATGTTCATTTGACAAACTTAGATCTAAAAATTTATTTTAAGAACTAAAGTTTGTAATTAACATGCGATTAAATGACTCGTGCAATATCAGGGGTCGACTCATGTTCTTCAAGGGTCGACTCATTTAGATCAAGAGTCGACTCATGAAACTAGGGTTGGCTCATGTTCTTAAAGGGTCGACCCATTAAACTTAAGAGTCGACTCATTCTCATAAGGGGTCGACTCATCAAGATCATGAGCTGACTCATGAATCTTAAGAGTCGACTCATTGACCTACACTTAATTGAGAATTAAGTGATAAAATCTTACACCTAGAATTAAGAATTGAACTCTAAGTACATTGCATAAATGCTGGGGCTTGGGTTAGCTCAAATTAGGTCCTACAAACTTGGTTAGACCTAGGGTTAAAATCAAAGATGGACTAATTAGAGTAGCTGATCAAATCTAACTAAATTGTAATTAGATTAGGTCAAGGATACTCTAAATCAAATACAATAGTTATACTTGATCAAGTCCATGTCTTTGATTAGACCAAATAGAACTTGATTGAGGCTCAATGGTTGAGCCCGAGTCATTAGGATGGTCAAATCAAAATTGATTAACAAGTCGGTGTCCAAAACAAGTTTGGCAGCTTCAATCGGTGGTTTTTAATTGGGACCTACTCGCACTGATTCGGTCTTTGACGAGTTAATGGCAAATTTCTTCCACCGATCTCACTTACCTGGCTGACATGGTGAATTATGTTTTGACTAGATCACTTAATTCAAGTTGACCCATGCCTATAAGAAAATTCAGTGTGACTGATTTAGGTGCCTATGAGCCGGTTTGAAACTAGTTCTTTTTAATTTGACTTGGAAAAGTCAGTGGAAGGATCAAGATTAGCCTCTCCTTCTTTTCTCTATCAAATCAAATCCTCTAAAATTATTAGTTCTCTAAAATGAAATAGTTATGGAGATAACTAGCTCAAAGCCTCCCATTAAGTTGAATGATAATGGGTCCAGTGGTTAGATAATCATTGGAGGCGCCACACGCTTGGTGCTTATCTGCTATTGGAATTATCATGCATAATATAATGAGTCAGTTGTACTTTCTATAGGGTGATCAGGTTGGCCGAGCGACACTCGGGCCTAGACATCTGTTAGTGGGTTACACTGAATTCTGTCATATTAATGGTTGGACCTGATCAAAACTTTCTGTGGAAGCGCCACACGCCTGCTGAAGAGGAACCTGGGGTAGAATTGACACTATAAATTATTTGGTTAAAACAATTGGTTAAGAACCTACCCATAGATGCACATGGATTGGCCGAGCCAAACTCGGGCCCATATGCGATCTGTGTGGATTCTAGTGTCCGCTAAAAGATTAGGGTAATTCTTCGGATTAAAGGTAGAGGCTATCAATTCGAATAAAATAGTGGAAGAACCTCTGGACTAAAGTCTAAGTCTTTAAGTTTAATTAATTCGTATACTAATAAGTGTCATGTTTTTTCTTTTATAGATAAATGACCACAAATTTGTCACTCCGATCGCTATTGGATAGTGATAAGCTGACAAGACCAAATTTTAATAACAGGCATACAAAGCTAAAAATTATCCTAAAGCACGAGTGGATTTTGTACGTTCTGACAGATCCGGCACCTGAGCAGCCTGCTCCGAATGCACGAAGAGTGGTCCGAGACCCTTACTTGAAGTAGCTCAATGACCGAACCACGGTCCGTTGCATTATGCTAGCTGCTATGAACGACGAGTTTAGTCGCAGGTTTGAAAACGCTCGGTTAGAAGACATGCTTCAAATGTTGAACAAGTCTTTTGGCGTTTCCGATGATGTTAAAAGGCACCAGACTAGTTGTGCCATTTTCAGCGCCTGAATGAAGGATAAGGCCTCAGTTACTAATCATGTACTATACATAATCGAGTTGATTAAGCGCCTGAACACGCTCGGGTTTCCCCCACACGATCAGCTGGGAAAGGATGTGATACTACATTCCCTGCCTACATCTTACCGCCCATTCCTTACTCATTTTAGAATGACAAAGCCTGCAGTGAATTACCACGGATTGCTGGGATTGCTGCAGACCATTGAGAAGGATCATCAGCTCTAGGAGTCGGTGCATGGGGTGGGAGGATCTTCAGGAGGGCGTCATCCCTTTAAGAAAGGGAAAAAGAAAAGTAAAACTAAAAATAAGAAGGTGCAACGTGCTAAGACGTCTCAGCAAAGTCAGACCAAGAAAATCAAAGCTGACTAGAGTCAGGCAGAATGCTTCTATTATAGAAAGCAGGGGCACTAGAAGAGGAATTGTCCTCAGTATATTGCTTCACTTGATCCGAACAGGCCAAGCAAGAAAAAAGGGCAATCGGTTGCTAATCAAGATATTTATATGATAACACCTTGTAATTTTTCTGTTTGTGATAATTCGACCTGGGTATTGGATACTAGTAGCCTTTTAATATTTGCAATTCGTTGCAGGGACTTCGGGTTAGTGAGAGATTTGGAGACAGCGAAAGATTTCTGAATGTTGGAGATGGAAGATATGTTCCAGTTCTAGCTTTAGGAAGCCTTAAACTTGTTTTCAATTCTCATATAATTGTCTTGAGTGATTGTCACTATTGTCCATCGTTCTTACTGAATGTGATTTCTGTAGGCCTTTTAGACATGAACGGTTATAAAATTTCAATAAAGAAATATTCTTATGATATCATTATGAATGGTGTTACTGTGATGAATGGATGATTGAGCAATGGCATCTACTTGTTATCACAACCTGTTAATGCAATGTACACGTCAAGTAAGTACCCTAGAGTAGATAGTGTCTCCGATGTCTACTTTTGGCACTGTAGGCTAGGTCACATTAACAAGAAAAGGATAAACATGTTAACTCAAGAAAGAATCCTCAAAGTTGATGATTGTGAATCATTGACCACCTGCGCGTCCTGTCTTCTTGGAAATATGACCAAGTCACCTTTTACTGGAAAAGGTGAACGAGCCAATGATATTTTAAGCCTTGTACATTCTGATGTATGTGGGCCATGAGCACAAAAACTAGAGGGGGATATTCCTATTTTATTACATTTACAGACAACCTATCTAGGTATGGTATGTCTATCTTATGAAACATAAGTCTGTATCGTTTGAAATGTTCAAACAATTCCGTAATAAAGTAGAGAAACAAACTGGAAAGAGTATTAAAACTCTTCGGTCAGACCAAGGAGGTAAATACCTCACCAGTGAATTCATGACACATCTAGGAAAGAATGGGATTCTCTCTCAATGGACTCCTCCTGGGACACCGTAATATAATGGAGTGTCAGAAAGGAGGAATCGAATTTTGTTAGACATGGCTCGATCCATGATGGGCTTTGCTAGTCTGCCAATATCCTTTTGGGGATATGCACTTGAAATGACTTGTTATATTCTTAATAAAGTTTCAAGTAAGTTTGTGACTAAAACACCACATGAGATGTGGACAGGATGTAAACACTGTACTCACTCACCTTAGGGTTTGGGGGTGTTCGGCTTATGTCAACCGTTTGAAAGCAGATAAACTCGAGGCTAGGTCTAACAAATGTTTCTTTGTTGGCTATCCAAAAGAGACCAAGGGAGATTATTTCTATCTTGCTGAAGAACAAAAGTTGTTCGTCAGCAATAGGGCCATTTTCTTGGAGAAGAAATTCTTTGGAAAAGGAACTAATGGCTCTAATGTGAACTTGAGGAAGTTCGACAACTAAAAGAACCGACACTATCTACTGAACCTTTAGAGTCTGATTTAACTAGATCAAATCCAGAACCCATGATAGAGGCATCCTTGAGTTGATCTGGTAGAGTACCACGTCAGTCGGACTGATACTACGATTTCTTGGTCCGGAATGGGGATCCTGTTGAACTTGATGAGAATGACAAGGATCCAGTCACCTATATAGATGCTATGCAGATGTACGACTCTGACAAATGGCTTGAAGCCATGCAGTCTGAAATGGAGTCCATGAAGATTAATGATGTGTGGACATTGGTTGACCCATCCGAAATAATAAAATCCATAGGATGTAAATAGATTTATAAAAGAAAAAGAGGCGCAGACGGAAAGGTGGAGACCTACAAAGCCCGTCTAGTTGCCAAGGAATACCGTTAACGTTATGCTATTGACTATGATGAAACATTTTCTCCCGTGGCAATGCTCAAATCCATTCGGATTATGCTTGCAATAACAGCACAATTAGATTATAAAATCTGGTAAATTAATGTCAAAATCGATTTCCTAAATGGAGAGTTGGAAGAAAAGGTATATATGATACAACCTGAAGGTTTTACATATGCAGATGAGTCTAAAGTGTGCAAGCTTCAGAAGTCCTTATATAGATTAAAACAAGCTTCTCGGAGTTGGAACATGCATTTTGATAAGGTGATTATAATGTATGGCTTCATTAAGAATGAAGAAGAACCTTGCATATATAAATGGGCTAACGGTTCGGTAATAGTATTTCTTGTTTTATATGTGGATGATATTCTCTTAATCGGGAATGACATTCCTGCATTACAAGGAATAAAAGTTTGGCTTTTATCACAATTCTCAATGAAAGATTTGGGAGAAGCATCCTACATGTTAGGGATGAAGATCTATAGAGATAAATCTAAAAGGTTGCTTAGGTTGTCCCAATCTACGTACATAGATACTGTATTGAAGAGGTTCAACATGATAAATTCCAAGAAAGGCTATCTTCTGATAGGCCATGGAATTCATCTCTCTAAAAAGAATTGTCCGACAACTCCTCAAGAGAGAGAATAAGTGAATAGAATTCCATATGTTTCGACAGTAGGATCTATTATGTATGCCATGACATGTACCAGACTAGACGTGGCATACTCACTAGGAGTAGTGAGTAGATACCAGTCTGATCCAGGTAATAACCACTGGAATGTTGTGAAAACCAGTGGAATTTGAAATATTCTAAGGACCAGTGGCTAGTCTATGGAGATACTAACTTGAAACTAGTTGGATACATTGATTCCAGTTTTCAGTCAGATCAAGATGATAGTAAAAGTGTGTTGGGTTATGTTTTCACCCTGAAAGTGAAAGAGTAGATACCCTATAAGCCAATCATTTGATAGGTTTCTCTTTATAATCCTCCAAATCATGTACTTTGACACTTGATATATATCAATAAAGGCATTGTGTTTCATCATTTGCTGCTTATCTATTTTATTATTGGATGATGAACCCCATAAATTAGGACATTGGTTTTAGGGTTATGATGAGATCATATCAGTGAGACCTAAAATCCTAAAATCCTAATTTAGAATATTCCCAGTCAAATTGGTATATTGAGTCGGGGATCAATATTACCGGAAAGACTGGCACATCTTATGTATGCTCGATGTAGAGGGTGATTGATCTCACAATCACTTGTGTGAGACACTAATACAAAGATATGGATGCTCATTAGAGGAATGAGTTCATTGAAATGACCAGCCATGAGAACATCTTATGGATTCTTACTTAATTATCAAAAGATAGTTCTCATAGTGGGAGTTGTGCAAGTGATCCTTAGACCTGAGATCACCATGGTACCTTGTGCACTTGAAGCTATGTTTTGGTTTACCCTCATTCACGACATTGCATTGTGTACGGGGTATTCTGGATATGATGAATTTTGTATGAAGGTTGTGAGTAGGTCAACAAAGAATCAGTCACTTCTAGTAAGAGAAGGTAACATCCTACTTACTCTAATCTTATGATGATTCAAGAAGCCTTTGATCAAAGCAAAATGAATATTAGAAAGAGTTTCTAATGTTTCATTGTTTGAATTATCATATAAAAGATTGAGAGAGACATGAATAAGTGATTGAGTTTGATATTGATCCATACTCATGCACTTATTCAGGATGTAGTATGACTGAGGGATTGAATTGCACGGTAACTTGCCACTAAAGTGTATGTTTGGATTTGTCCAATACATTCCTCATCTTTCGGGTAGACATGATACGTTGCTAGACGTCAATCATATCTTGTGGGTTGATCGGATCAAAGAGTTTGATTAGATCAAAGCATCAGAAAGGTTCTGATTGCTAAGTCAGGTTTAGCACTAAATTGAACCTAAATTGGATTAGAGGTATTCTAATCAGGTTAGGTCAACTTGCACCTGCACCTACTGCTGGCTAAGATAAGGAACCCAATGGGTCACACACAAGAGAATTGATCAAGGGTCTAATTGGATTAGATCATGTTTGCAAGATGAACATGCTAGCACGTGTTGCAAACCCTAGCTCCTGATTCAAATTAAATTCGAATCTGATTCTTAGGTTAGGTTGATCTAATATGATTAGATCATGACCTAATATGGGTTAGCCAAGAGTTGGAACCCATTTGGCTTTAATTATACCTGATTTGATTAGGTTTAATGTTTTCTTTAAGTTGGTTAAACCCAATTGGATTGGGTTTGATAGGGCCTTCACTTCTGGATCATTGGATGGCTTCCTGGATGAAGGATCTGGTCCACTGGTTGGTGCCTTCATCTGGACCATTGGATGGATTCCTGGGTGAAGGATCTGGACCATTGGTCAGCGCCTGAATCTGGACCACTGGATGGCTCTCTGGATGAAAGATCTGGACCATTGGTCAGCGCCTGAATCTGGACCACTGGATGGCTCTCTGGATGAAAGATCTGGACCGTTGCTCAGCGCTTGAATCTGGACCATCGGTGATGGCATCTTGCTTCTGGACCATTGGATGGCACCCTGGATGATGATGCCTTGATCTGGACCATTAGATGGCGCCTAGATCTGGACCATTGGCTTTGGTTCACTGCATTTGGGCCCTTGGATCATTAGGATTTAAGAGGGAGACATGAGAAAAAGTTGATATACCCTTCTCCTTAGCACCCCATCATGATGGGATGCCTCTCTTGGCACATGCCTCATCATGATGAGGTGTGTGGATGGGATGCATCCCTTTATGATGCATCCCTCCATCTCTTATAAATAAGGAGGTGCTTTGGGGTTCTAAAGATCATCAAAGAAAAAGTCTCTCCTTCTCTCTCCCTTATCCCTTCTTTCTTACAAGCCTCTCTCTTTTGTCCTAACCCAAGACAAGAGGGAGAGAGAAGGGCTAGTGAATGTTTTAGAGGTAGAAAGGAAGAAGAAAGTGAAGAAAAATCAGCCAATTAAATCCTTTGGAAGGATTGAATAATTAGAATCAAATTTTGGTGGAGCTAGAGTCTTGAACCCATTTCTGTATAGATCAACATCGGAGGGTGAACATTTGGGCACCTTAGGATATCTTTAGACATATTGGATATAGCGTGATAGGTATTCTTCTATACCAAGATTATATTTTCTACATTATTTGGTTATACTATTAAGGTGATCTTGGCTTATTAGGGTTTCATATATATAATGGGTTTTATAAGAAAATTTTATAATCCCGTATCTTCCGCTGCGCCCTAAGGCACTGGAAAACCCAACAGTGGTATCAGAGCCACCCTTAATCCTTTTAACCAAATGATAATACATGCTATTATCTTGATGCTATGAGATAGCTAGGTTGTTTGTATGCATGATTAGTTTATGCCATGAGATAGTGTTATATTCATGTTGTAGCACAGTATAATTGCTAGTGCTAAATTATAGAATGTGCAATGAGACCAATATAGTAGTATAAAAACTTTGGGCTGACCCATTCTGGAACAATCGACTCAGTTGGTGTCTAGGAAGGAAGCCACAGGTGGTTACTTAATTAGGACCTTACTCTCTGAGTGAGGGGTGCCTCCCACCTGCTTTTCTGGCCAATTATTTGATTGTCCTTTATGGTTGAGCTTAATGTTCGTAAGATACTACTATTTGAAAGCCCTCACTAAATTCATAATTAAGTCGTAGTGTTAATTGCTTTAAGCTGAGCCATTCTGAATCAATTGACTAAGTTGGTGTCTAGAAAAGAGGCTACAGGTGGTTATTTAATTAGGACCTTACTAAGTAAGGAGAGCCTCCCATCTGCTTACCTGGCCAACTATTTGATTGACCTCCATGGAAAAGCTAATTGCTGATATAACACTATAAAGGTCCTTCCTTCATGCTTAGATATTATTATGTCAATATCTACGCTAGCTTGTTGTGATTCCCACAAGGCTAGTATTAGAGATTGATATTGTAATATCTTGGTGCATATGATGCATATGGCATATTTTAATATGTTGCTTTGTTGTGATTCCCACAAGGGCAACATTATTCAAATATGACTGTATAAAAATGAAGGGTTTGACTTAACTAGACACAATAGTTTGTTGTGATTCCCACAAGACTATATGTGTGCTAGAGGACAGAATAAAGTTGAGAATTGCATGGGATGCAATTGGAAAGAGTTTCCTAACTTTGAACTTATAAGGGCCTGTTGTGATTCCCACAAGGTCTTTTATAAGGAATTTGGATCTCAACCCCACTAAGAAAATTAGTATTTTCTCGTTCATCATACTTGAGGGTTATGATATTTGATAAAAATAGTGGAAGTAACAATTAGATAAAAGTCCTTGTCTGATTGAATACATGTCATCATGATTGGTCTACTTATATTAGTGTTCTTTGTAATTATAGATTAATTCTGCAAAAATGGCATCTTCATTCTCACTTAGAGGTATCTTAGATACAAACAAATTGACTGGTCCCAACTATGTGGACTGGTTGAGGAATTTAAAGATTGTTCTCACATAAGAAAAACTTTCCTACATTCTTGAAACCCCTGACCTAGGGTCAGCAGGGGAAGATGCAACTGAGGAGGAATTGGCCACATATCGTATGTGAAAAAATGACAGTTTGACTGTCAAATGTATCATGCTTGCTTCTATGAATAATGAATTGCAGAGGCAGCATGATAGCATGGATACTCACTCCATACTCCTTAACTTGAAGGAGTTATATGGTAAGCAGAGCAGAATTGCTAGATATGAGATATCTAAGCAGTTGTTCCGTGCTAGAATGATCGAGGGATTATCTGTGCAAGACCATTGTTTAAAGGTTATAGACTTGATCACTCGATTGAGTTGGCTTTGCTATGGACAGTGAGCTCAATCAGGATTTGATCCTGCAATCACTACCCGACTCATTCTCACAGTTTGTTGTGAATTATCACATGAACAAACTGAATTCCTCCCTGCCTGAGCTTCTAAATATGTTGAAAACAGCAGAGTCTCACATCAAGAAGGACAAGGGTCCGATCCTTCTTGTTGGTGAGAGCTCAAAGAAGAAGTCGGGCAACAAGGGTTCAAAGAAAAAACTAAACCCTAAGAGTCGCATCAAAAAGAAGAAGAGAAAGAAAATCTCTGGACCCGGTACCTGTTTCCACTGCGGCAAGACGGGGCATTGGAAAAGGAACTGCAAGAGCTTTCTTGCAAGTGTGAAGCCTGATGCAAGTGTTGCATCAAAAGGTATGTTTTAATTACATGCCAATATGACATTAAGTTCTTCTGATTCTAATTCATGGGTATTGGATACCGGTTGTGGTTCTCACATATGCAAATCTTTGCATGGACTGCAGAAAATTAGAAGTCTGAAGAAAGATGACTTCGAGCTATATGGTGCTGGAGGAGAATCCATCCAGACTGAAGCTGTTGGCACCTACATACTGGAGCTACCCTCCGAAAAGTTCTTGAAGCTAGAAGACTGTTATTTTATGCCAAAAATTATTAGAAATGTAATTTCAATTCCTTTGTTGCTTAAGAAAGGATTCGAAATAAATGGAAAGAGCAATGGTTGCTCTATTTCTTTATCTAATGAGTATTATTGTCATGGCACTATGAAAAATGGTCTTTTAGTATTATGTCTTAATAATGTTATGTTTCATATTGGCAAAGATAATAAAAGAAAAAGAGAGAATATTAATAATACCCTCCTCTCGCATTACCGATTAGGTCATATTAGTGAGACAAGGTTACACAAGTTGTATAAAGATAAATTCTTTGATCCTTATGATTTTGAATCATTAGAAACTTGTGAATCTTGTTTTATGGGTAAAATGACCAAGTCTCCATTCTCGGGACATGGAGAAAGGGCAAGTGAGTTGTTAGAACTCGTACACACTGATGTGTGCGGTCCTATGTCAACTCCAGCTAGAGGTGGATACTCTTACTTCATCACATTTATTGATGACTTATCAAGGTTTGGTTTTGTGTATCTAATGAAATATAAATCTGAAGCCTTTGATAAATTTAAAGAGTATCAAAGTATGGTCGAAAAACAAACTGGGAAGTGTATTAAAATCCTTCGATCTGATCGAGGAGGAGAATACCTTTCTAGTGAATTTTTAGATTATCTTAAATTAAAGGATAAACTCTCTGAATGGACACCTCCATATACGCCACAATTAAATGGTGTAGCTGAAAGGAGGAATCGTACCTTATTAGATATGGTACGGTCCATGATGTGCTTCACAAATCTTCCAATTTCCTTCTGGGGACATGCCCTAGAAACTGCTGCATTAGTATTAAATAGAGTACCATCTAAGTCTGTATCTAGCACTCCATATGAGATATGGAAAGAAACAAAACCTAATCTTAAGTATCTTAAGATATGGGGTTGTCATGCTTATGTCAAAAGAAATTTTAGACATAAGCTAAGTGCTAGATCGTGTGCGGCTTCCATCGAACCTTCTACAAATTCACGTGAATCAGATTTGCGGAGACCATCTACCGCACAAGGTGAAGATCTAATCTTCTTAATGTTTTTATGCCCTAGAAGCCAATCAGCCATATATCTAAGTCCCATCTTCTCAAGGTGGGCTTTAGTCTTCTGCTGACTTAGCTGTTTAGTGAGCGGGTCTGCCACGTTGTCCGCGGAGTCTACTCTCTGTACCTCGACATATTTCTTCTCGAGATAGTCGCGTATGAGGTGGAAACGCCGCTTTATGTGCTTGGACTTCTGATGAGACCTTGGCTTCTTAGCGAGAGCTATGGCGCCATTATTTCATTGCAGAGCTAGATGTAATGCCATCAGATGCCATCACACTCTACTGCGATAATAATGGCGCCATAGCTCTCGCTAAGGAGCCAAGGTCTCATCAGAAGTCCAAGCACAAAGACATGACTCACAAACTGGATATGACTCGGAAGTCAATGGGCCAAGAAGCCCATCTTTCTCCATTTTGTTCATTCTGTCCTCTCCAATATGGCCAAGCCTGAGGTGCCAAAAATACTTCTGGTTTATCTCATCTCTGGATCTTTTAGATCCTATGGCACTCACTACTTGCTCAGACACATTCACAGATACATCAATATGCAAGTGATAGAGACTGTCAATCATGAAACCACGTGCAACTAATTTATTTCTGAAATAAATAGAACAGCAGTCTTTGTCAAAAGTCAAAGAGTTCAGAAATGAAGTAGAAAAACAAACTGAAAAAATCCTTAAGGTTCTTCGATCAGATCGAGGAGGAGAATACCTTAGTGGGGAATTCCGGAACTATCTCAAGGAGAATGGCATAGTCTCACAATGGACGCCTCCGGGTACACCTCAACTCAACGGGGTGTCAGAGAGGAGGAATCAGACTCTATTGGATATGGTCCGATCCATGATGAGCTTCACTAATCTACCTATGTTTCTTTGGGGAGATGCCTTATTATCCGCGATTTATTTATTGAATAGAGTTCCCTCTAAATCCGTTCCTACCACACCGTATGAGATATGGCATGGTAAGAAGCCGAGTCTTGGTCATCTCAAGATTTGGGGATGTCCGGCCCATGTCAAGCGACTACAGGCGGACAAGTTAGAGCCTAGGACTATAAGTGCTCGTTTCATTGGATATCCTAAAGAGTCATTAGGATACAATTTTTACATCTCAGAGGATCACAATGTGTTTGTGAGCCGATATGCCGTCTTTCTGGAAAAACAGTTTATCCTTGATAGAGGCAGTGGGAGGAAAATTGAGCTTGAAGAGAAAGTCTCTGAAACGCAACGAGTAATGGATCCTATAGAACCTATTCACATAGAGCCAGTACACATAGTACCTCCTCCACCTCGTAGATCTAGTAAGGTCTCCCATCCTCCCGATAGATACTTAGGTATACTAGTAGAGGACACCGAGAAAATGTTTCTCATGGGAGATAGGGAACATGTACAGGATCCCAATACCTACAACGAGGCGATATCAGATATCGATTCCGAGAAATGGCTGGAAGCCATGAAGTCAGAGATAGACTCCATGTATTCCAACCAAGTCTGGACCTTAGTAGATCCACCAGAAGGTATAGTACCTATTGGATGCAAATGGATCTATAAAAGGAAGATAGGTTCGGATGGGAAGGTAGAGACCTATAAGGCAAGGCTAGTGGCGAATGGGTATAGTCAGCGCGAAGGCATTGACTATCAGAAGACTTTTTCACCTGTAGCCATGCTAAAATCCATTCGAACATTGCTTGCCATCGCAGCGTTTCATGATTATGAAATATGGCAGATGGATGTGAAAACTGCTTTCCTGAATGGATATGTTGATGAAGATATCTATATGGAGCAGCCTTTGGGTTTCACTTCCAGTGATGGAGATCACAAGGTCTGCAAGTTACAAAGGTCCATCTATGGACTAAAGCAAGCATCTCGGAGCTGGAATACTCGTTTCAATGATGCAATTAAATCGTTTGATTTCATCAAGAATGAAGAGGAACCGTATGTTTACAAGAAGGTTAGTGGGAGTGCTGTCGTGTTCCTCGTACTGTACGTGGATGACATCCTCTTGATTGGGAATGATGTCCCAATGCTAACCTCGGTCAAGGTCTGGTTGTCAAAAGAGTTCTCCATGAAAGACCTTGGAGAAGCATCCTACATTTTGGAGATTATGATCTATAGAGATAGATCTAAGAGGTTGCTTGGCCTATCACAGAAGATGTACATAGAGGAGGTACTGAAGAGGTTCAGTATGGAAAACTCCAAGAGGGGTCTATTACCCCTTAGGCATGGGATTCATCTCTCCAAAAAGATGTGCCCCAACACATCTGAAGAGATTCAACGCATGAGCATGATTCCTTATGCTTCTGCAATAGGGAGCCTCATGTATGCCATGCTATGTACACGACCTGATATAGCCCTTGCTGTGAGTGTCACTAGCAGATATCAGTCGAATCCAGGCGAAGAGCACTGGACAGCTGTGAAGAACATTCTTAAGTACTTAAGAAGAACTAAAGATTTGTTCTTGGTCTTTGGAGGAGCATCGGAGTTAAAGGTAGAAGGATACACAGATTCAGACTTTATGACTGATATTGATGATAGAAAGTCTACATCTGGATATGTGTTCTTGTGCAATGGTGGTACGGTAAATTGGAAGAGTTCCAAATAACCGATCATTGCTGATTCTACCATGGAAGCTGAGTATATCGCCGCCTCTGAAGCTGCAAAGGAAGCCTTCTGGTTCAAGAAATTCATTGCAGAGCTAGATGTAATGCCATCAGATGCCATCACACTCTACTGCGATAATAATAGCGCCATAGCTCTCGCTAAGGAGCCAAGGTCTCATCAGAAGTCCAAGCACATAGAGCGGCGTTTCCACCTCATACGCGACTATCTCGAGAAGAAATATGTCGAGGTACAGAGAGTTGACTCCGCGGATAACGTGGCAGACTCGCTCACTAAATAGCTAAGTCAGCAGAAGACTGAAGCCTACCTTGAAAAGATGGGACTTAGATATATGGCTGATTGGCTTTAGTGCAAGTGGGAGATTGTTAGATGTATGCCCTAGAAGCCAATCTGGCAGACACATTATTTATTCTGGGACATAAATTTGTACTTGATTTTATTATTATTGAATAATAAATGGGCATCTTTTCATTCATATTGTTTATGTGTCTATGAATCGTCCAAGAAATTAATAAGATGATGATACATATTCTCAAGAGTTGAGAATTTGAGCCATGTATCATTGGTGATTAATTTCTAAATACTCCTGATCAATGGATCATCACGAGAACGGTGATCAATCTGATCAGTGCACAGATCGCTTTTCTTATGGATGGACGAGACTCGAGTCCACAGTGTAGGGACACTGAAGTGAGAGTGCAGGTGCTTGTTAGAGAACAAGGGTACTGAGCGTGACCAAGACAAGAAGTCACTTGGATGTCTATCCACTCATCAGTGACTTACTTGATGTTGCAGTAGTGTGACTGGTCCTTTGACCTGCAGTGCTTCGGCTACTCACAGTGAGGTTATTGTAGTTTGACTGCACGTATACATGGTCTCTAGTCATATGGGTCCTTGTTGTGTAGATTGGCTGCAGTAGGTTCACTGTAGGAGTAGGGTATGCACTTACATGGAATCTATCGACCTTGATAGAAGAGGAGTGATCCTATGTAATTTATTAGACAGAGTTCTAAGACCTTGGCTAGGGCAATAATATACAGTGGAGAAAAAGTTTTCCACTATCGAACTCAAGTCGAATAAATCTAGACATATGACAGACGACGAGGTTTGACGAGTTATCCATGACCTCCGGTCTGTAGGGATCCACGATAGAAGGACTGTATCATACGATAATTGCACCTAGAGGTTCATCATTCTATTCTGCTGAGTGGCCACTACATATTGCTAGGTGTCACTGGTGGATGGTGAGACTCACAGGGATCATCTTGATGGTCGATAAACCCTGATGAGTTGAGTTGAAATTGTTTCAACCCATTGAAAAGAGTTTTCAATGATATTGTGATAGAGATCGCAATATATCTCACTACCAGTAAGAATGGAACCTATGGGGTCACACATATTAGAGTTAATGACCGATCCGATGGTTGAATGTGATTAGGAATCACAAATAATCAATTAGATTGATAGATGGATCAAGGAGTTGATCCCAATTGGACCTAGAGGATCAAGATCGAGTTGTGCGGCTTCCATCGAACCTTCTACAAATCCACGTGAATCAGATTTGCGGAGACCATCTATCCGCACAAGGTGAAGATCTAATCTTCTTAATGATTTTAAAATAGTTTAAAATAATTTAATTCTAATCTATCTACAAACGAATGGTTTTAAAATACGTTCATGCGAACGGATCCCGCATAGTTTTTCCGCTGCAATCTGAAAATTATTTCGAATTTTCATGGCATATGTGGGATCCTAACAGTGGTATCAGAGCCATGGTTATGTAGATTAAGATTAGAATTAAATTTTTCAAGGCATTTTAGATCTGAAATTTAAGGGATTATGCTTGCTGAAATTTATGTATGCAGAATTTTCAGCTTGCTGATTTTTCTGCATACTAATAGTTAGAAGCTTAGATTAATGATTCTAATGCTTTGATAATGTGATTACAAGTATTTAGAGTCAAATCTTGCATGATCAGCAAGTCATGAGATGGAATAATCAATTAAATTATAGATCTGAAAATAATTTTTATGCATGTGATGCGTATGGTGATGATCATGGATGGACCCTTTGAATGTGCTGAAATGTTCTGCGATGTTCTGTGATGCATGTAATTTTAATTTTCAGATGCCTGCGTGCATCTTAAATTCATATATTAGAGACTTGCGTGTCTCATGAAAAGGGTTGTAATTTTATTTTTATTTTTATTTAATTTTTAAAGCAATCTGGGATGTAATCTGTGATGTGTGTTGCACGTCGATGGTTGATCGATATGTACATCAACAAGCTCAACATGCGCGGATCGAGATCAAGGGTTGATTGAAGATAGATCAAGGAGTTGATCACAATTGGACCTAGAGGATCAAGATCGAGTCAAGAGTTGAAGACGATCAAACCAATTGACGTGTATGTGCTTGTAAAATGACCCCATCCTGGATCCATGATCATCACCATTTAATTTTATTTTTGATAAATGCCTGGATGTTTAATGCTTATGTTTATGCGGGTAGATTTATATTTGCATGAGATGTGAATACGCGATCGAGTGAGACCTAAATCGAAACCTCCCTAATCAGTCGAGGGTGAACCAACATAAGTTAGTCATATTAGATTAATTGATCTAATTGGTGTCTAGGCAAGCCTATAAGGTGGTTACTTAATTAGGACCTTACTCTCTGAGTAAGGAGAGCCTCCCACCTACTTACATGGCCAATTATTCGATTACCTCTTATGAAGAACTCAAGTTGCAAACACTAAGACTTGATTATGCAATATTAAGTCCATAGGTCTTCCACCGTAGTAGAGCTGCTAAGGTTTTTCGGTGTTGATTTGTCTCGGCTGGACACAGTGGGCAAGTTGCATCGGGGGACTGGACCTCTCTATTAGACATGAGATGTTGTGGGGTAAAGGTGGGGTTGGGCACCAATAACTGTTAGGTGAGGACCCAATGACGACTTTATTTCCGCGGTTATACGGTGGGTCTGACTTAACTAAGTAATGGGATCAATAACTGTTAGGTGAGGTCTTCATCACTTAGAGACCAAGTACCACTGCAATATGCTTGAGAAGCATTGTATAAGAGTTGTACACTCATCCATTTATATGTCACCAATAACTGTTAGGTGAGGCGGCATGTAAATCGGTGAGACCGTAGTACCCACTAAAAATTCTAGTCGCGTAGGGTTTTCGTTTCTCCATCAGGGGAGTATGAGGGTTTCGAGAAAATAGTGGGAGCATATTTGTTTTAAAAGTCTCTAGAACAAATTAAGTTCAAGTACAAAGTCTAACTAGAATCTTTACTCTCTACAGATCACAATGTCAGCTTCAAACCCTTTGACCCGAATCCTTGAGACCAACAGACTGACCAGAACCAACTATAAAGACTGGCTTAGAAACCTTAAAATTGTTCTAAATTGTAAGAAACTAGGGTATGTGCTCGAGAACGATATCCCCAGATTACCAGCACGTCCTACTGATGATCAGCGTGAGATGCATCAAAAGTGGACAGATGACGACATTAGGGTCAAGTGCTACATCATGGCATCCATGACTAATGAACTTCAATGCCAGCATGAGAACATGAAGACTGCTAGGGAAATACTGGCTCATCTGCAAGAGTTGTATGATGAGCAGAGCCGCACTGCACGCTTTGAAGTGTCCAAGAGGCTCTTCAAGGCAAAGATGCGCGAGGGGCAGTCTGTCCACGATCACTGTTTGACTATGATCAAGGACCTCGAGGAGCTTGAGAAGCTTGGTATGTCCATGCATAAGGAACTGCAGATAGATCTGATCCTTCTTTTGGTGTTCACGGCAAAAAAAACATCCCCTTCCTCCTCCTTTCATCCGCAAGCAAGAGAAGAGGAAGAAGAATCCTTGGTGGCTCTCCTCCTTTTTCATTCTTGGTTCCAACAAAAGAAAAGGGAAAAGGCTGAAAGTGTTTTGTTCTTGTTCCCTTTGATCCGTCCTTCTTCCTCCACCTCCCTAGGTGCTACAATTTTAATCTTGCTCTTTTAAAAAGGGAAATTAAATGTAGAATACCCCAAGTATAGGGTGTAGCAAAGTAATATTCTCGGTGAGTCCGAGATCGAATCCACAGGGATTTGACAGTGAACAAAAATTAAAGGCTAAATAATATTAAAATTGACAAGGATATAACTAAGGCATCAGGATTCAGCCTAGCACTTCATCATGCTTTTCTTAAAATCACCTATTATCTCAGTTAGATCTGAGTAAAGACCTAACCGGAAAGTGGAGCGGTGAAAATACCAATTAATCGTTAATAAAATAGATTTAGTTTTATGGGCAGCATTACAGTAATTCTATTTTAAACTATAGGGATTTCTAAGCATCTATTATACCCGGAGGAAATAACAAATCAAAAAAAAAATATAAGTTTGAAATAATTTCTATAAATTTACTGCACCATAAATCAAATCAAAAACATTAAAATCCCATTGATGATTAAAGGAAATACATGAAGAAAATGTTAGGCTTTTCCCTAGCCTTAGCTAAAAGAGATTTAGCTATCCATATGAGATGCAAGCATTTTTATAAAAGGGATTAGCATAGAATAAATAAAATAAAGCATAAATCCCTTTTTTTTTTCTTTCTTTCTTTGGTTCAGAAAACAGGGCACTCTGTTTTCTCTCCCGGCTGCCTTCTCCCCTTCCAAGCACGGCTCCTGCCTCCTCCTTCGCACGCTCGGCTGAGTAGATGGATCGGAAAAGGAGGTGCAGATGGATGGCTTCCTGGTCGCTTCTCCCCCTTGCTCCGTGTCCTTCTCTCCTCCGAGGCCTCCTCCTTCCCTCTTCCCGTCCGTCGGCTACTTCTGCCTCCACCCGATGGTTCTCCTGATCCGTGGCCTCCCTCATCCTTTTCCTCCACCGGATGCCCCCCTCTTCCCCCTCCCCGGTTCCTTTTATAGACACCTTCAGCGGTGTGGCTGGGAAGACCGAAGGATGCTGGAAGATTGCCGTTGCTACTTATTGCGGATGCTTAGGAACCTGCTGGGAGCGGAGGTCAGCAAGCTGAAACGCATGGAATACGTGGGGGCGATGCGGATGAGCTGGGAAGAAACGCTCGGAGATGACGAACGTTTGGAAGCTGCTCACGGACGGTTCTCCGTTGCTTGGAAGCCATGGGTGGATGGGAAGTTGGGAAGACATTGACGTTGGGAAGTTGAAATTGAGAAGACTCCTCAGATGGCTGGAATTTATTTGCTGGAAAGGGAGGGGAGGACTCGGCTGGATGAAACGAATCGAATGCCACAACGCTTGGGACTCTTCGGCTGGTACGCGTGGAACAAATTGGGAAGACATTGATGACTGAAAGCTCTGTTCCAAAACAGAGGAGAATAGGAAACCAAGCGACTGAAAACCTTTGGCGCTGCTGAAATACTACCGTTGGGAGGTTGAACGTTTGAAGATATGCTTGGGAAGCCCCTTACGGACAAAAGAAAGAACAGGTTTTGGGAGATTTCTCGTGCTCTGCTGAAGGGTTGGGAGACGAACGGTTGCTTCTAGAAGCCATATGCATGGAACAAGCGCGGAGATGGGCAGCATGGAACGTGGAGGCGACTCGGGCTGATGGGCGTTTGAACGCGTGATACACACGGCTGGGGCAGGCTGAGACGTTGGGCTCAAACCCAATGTTATTGGGTCTCTTGGATTACTTGCACTTAAACACAAATAAAACATTAATTAATCAATTTTATTAATAATGATTAGCTATAATACTAATTAAGATGGTATGAAGATTTTACTTTTGTGCTCTCATCACACCCCCCAACTAGCTTATTGCTAGTCTCTAGCAATTTAGTGTGAAAATGATACAATGAGAGTGTAAAAGTATTGTTTATTTTTATTAATATATATCAATATGCATGAATTAAAATAAATACTCACTTTCGTAGAGCATTACGATTGCACTTAGCACGTGCAACAAGCCGTTAAACCCCTAGGTTACCCTAGTGGACGAGTGTTGTCTCGTGAGGGTTTGCAGTGATGTTACCCACAAACATCGTTTTTAAGTTAAAAGATTCTTTAAATCATAGCAACCCTTAAGGCAAATGTAAATGTGACGTCTCAGAATACTTATACCTCCACCACAATTGGGTACCCTTTGAATTCTAGGTGCACTACTCAAATTCACAAATGTTAACTACTATTTGTTAGCTCCCGATCCACTAAATTTTCTGAATATCACATGTTATTTATCCAGAATGGTTCGCATATAAAAATGAAGCTATCAATCCCAACTAGACATCCCAGATACACAGAGTTCTAAAACAATGGAGTCAAACCAGTCAACCACATGTCACTTGGTTTAAGTTTAACTAACTTACTCATTTTTATTATATTTTATTATTATTATTATTATTATTATTATTATTTACACAATGACTACAATAGTCCAACTCCATTAGGCTCTAGTAAGGTCCATGTAACGAGCTTTGGGTCAATGACTCTTAATCCAGTTGGCTCAAGGCATTAGGTGAAACACCCCTCGGACTTAATTACTCGAACCAGACTACGCCACGAGGCCAGACTAGTCACTTATTCAGTTATTTTTCACCTTTTTACGCGAACACTCGCTGCTTTGTAGGCAAGAGGCCCGGTTACTCAATGAAGACAAACTGTATTATTTTTCTTCTTTTTTTTTTTTGTAACATGACTGTATTGTGACTATAGGTCAACCAAGGTCAGAACATAAGGCACCCAGGTGATCTAGCCGGAAATTTCAAACTCTACCTTTATGTGAAAACCAAAATATGGACTTTAAGACAAGGACACTCGTACTTCTTTTGCGAATAAGGTCAACAAATAAATAGGTAACACAAGTGAACTCCTAAGGCTTTCCTATTGTCATTGAATACTTGTGTGGGGATCTAATAATAGGTCTCTAATAAGTCATAATATGCTCCTTGCCTTAATAGCTGCACATGTTTATTTCTTTGAAAAATATAGTGGTAATTAAATGCAACAAAATATATGTTTGTTATTATTATTATATTTTTGTATTATTTTTTATTTATATATATATATAAATATATATATTTTAAATAGAGATTTTTTTTTTTGAAATATATGACAATTGGTATGATATATAGAAAAATATAGTAATCTCTCCCCCCAACTTAAATTCAACATTGTCTCCAATGTTTCAACATGAATGCATTAAATATGATTGTATGAAGGATAATAAGGCTGAAGGTTAGAATTTACCTGATAGAATGACTGCACACTGTTGTTGCACACCAATTGCCATATGAAAGAAAGAAAAATTATGTACAAACAGAGGATCTCTAGCAGATATAGAGATCAATCCTGATAAACAGGATCTCCCAGATTGGTCGATTCAACCTCCGGGGTAAAGTTGTCCAAAAATAACTTCAAACGTTGGCCATTTACTTTAAAAATATTACCGGTGTTTGGATTCTCTATCTCAACAGTTCCATACGGATAAACAGTTTTAACTATAAATGGGCCGGTCCACCTAGATCTCAATTTTCCTGGAAATAAATGAAGTCTTGAATTATACAATAGAACTTTCTGGGAAAGGCTCAAATGTTTTTCTCATAATATTTCTATCATGAAAGACTTTCATTTTGTTCTTATAAATTCGAGCATTCTCATATGCTTCATTTCTGATTTTCTCTAGTTCATTAAGTTGAAGTTTGCGTAGTGAACTAGCCTTATCCATATCAAAATTAAATCTCTTAATAGCCCAGTATGCCCTATGCTCCAATTCCACAGGCAAGTGACACGGTTTACCAAAAATAAAACGGTATGGAGACATACCAATCGGGCTTTTAAAAGCAGTACGATAAGCCCAAAGTGCATCAATTAAACGCAAAGACCAGTCTTTGCGATTTGGGTTAACAGTTTTTTCCAGAATATTCTTAATTGATCGATTGGATACTTCAACTTATCCACTTGTTTGTGGATGATAAGGGGTGGCGAAAACCCGCAGAAGAATCAGGATCTAGCGCATTGGACAAAGTAGATACTTTTGCATCCCACTTTGGTTGTTCCCAGAGTTTTGGAAGAAGGAACTCAAGGCGGGGATCCCATATTTTCGCATTAAAGCCTCAAAAGGCTTATTACAGAAGTGTGAACCTCCATCACTGATGATGGCTCGAGGCGTTCCAAATCTGGAAAGAATATTTTCTTTTAAAAATTTTAAAACAGTTTTATGGTCATTATGTTTGCAAGGAATTGCCTCAATCCATTTGGAGACATAATCTACAGCTACTAAGATGTACAAATTGCCGAATGAAGGAGGAAATGGACCCATAAAATCTATTCCCCAACAATCAAATATTTCGATAATTAAAATTGGGTTGAGGGGCATCATATTCCTACGAGTTATCCCACCTAACTTTTGACAACGCTCGCAATCTTTGCAAAAGTTATGGGAATCTTTGAACAAGGTGGGCCAATAAAAACCGCACTGTAAAATTTTTGCAGCCGTTTTCTTAGCAGAGAAATGACCACCGCAAGCTTCAGAATGACAAAAGGAAATGACACTAATAAATTCGTTATTAGGTACACATCTCCTAATAATTTGGTCTGGGCAGTATTTGAAAAGATAAGGATCATCCTAGAAGAAATTTTTTATTTCGGTCAGAAATTTTCTTTTGTCCTGTTTATTCCAATGAATCGGGAGTTCACCCGTGACAAGAAAATTTGCAATGTCTGCAAACCAGGGTGACGACGTGATCTCAAAGAGTTGCCCATCAGGAAAAGTGTCTCTTATGGGTGAATTGTCTATGGAATCTGGAAGAGTGAGACGGGACAAGTGATCAGCTACTATGTTCTCTACCCCCTTTTTATCTCTTATTTCTAGAAAAAATTCTTGGAGCAGAAGGATCCACCTAAGCAAACGCGCCTTAGCATCCTTTTTTGAAAGAAGGTACTTAAGGGTAGCGTGGTCAGTGTAGATAATGATTTTGGATCCAATCAAGTAAGACCTAAATTTGTCTAGTGCAAATACAACGGCAAGTAGTTCCTTTTCCGTAGTGGTGTAATTCTTTTGTGCACTATTTAAAGTCTTACTTGCATAGTAGATAACATAAGGCTTCCTTTCTTTTCTTTGCCCTAGAACTACCCCAACTGCATATTCACTAGCATCACACATAATTTCAAAAGGAAGCGACCAGTCAGGTGGTTGCATGATGGGAGCAGAGGTCAGCAAGCTTTTAAGTTTATCAAAAGCTCTTTGACATTCTTCAGACCACACAAATTGGGTTTCCTTTTGAAGGAGATTACATAAGGGTTTAGATATTGAGCTAAAATCTTTAATGAATCTCCTATAAAATCCTGCATGACCCAAAAATGAGCGTATATCTTTGATAGTTTTTGGGTTGGGTAAATTAGCAATTAAGTCAATCTTAGCCTTGTCTACTTCAATTCCTTCAGATGAAATGACGTGCCCTAGAACAATTCCCCTAGTTACCATAAAATGGCACTTTTCCCAGTTTAAGATTAGATTCTTCTCCTCACACCGAATTAAGACTAGTCTTAAATGGTCCACACAGTTTTCAAAAGAGGAGCCAAAAACCGAAAAATCATCCATGAAAACTTCCAAAAAGCGCTCAACCATGTCGGAGAAAATACTGAGCATGCATCTTTGGAAGGTTGCAGGAGCATTACATAATCCAAAAGACATTCTTTTGTAAGCAAATGTGCCAAAAGGACATGTAAAAGTGGTCTTTTCCTGATCTTCAGGATCAATTGCAATTTGGTTGTAACCTGAATAGCCATCTAGGAAGCAATAAAATTTATGACCTGCCAACCTTTCTAAGATTTGATCAATAAAAGGTAGAGGAAAATGATCCTTCCTAGTGACAGAATTAAGTTTCCTATAGTCAATGCATACACGCCAACTAGTGGGGACCCTAATTGGAACTAATTCATTGTTGGCATTTTTGACTACAGTAACACCAGATTTTTTCGAGACCACTTGGGTAGGACTTACCCATTTACTATCTGAAATTGGGTAGATCATACCCGCATCCAGAAGTTTCAGAACTTCTGTCCTAACCACATCCTTCATATTTGGGTTTAATCGACGTTGAGGTTGACGAGAAGGTTTGGCATCAGCTTCTAAGTGGATTTTATGAGTGCAAATTGAGGGACTAATTCCCTTGATATCAGCAATTGTCCACCCTATTGCTCCCTTATGCTCTTTGAGAATTTCTAATAATTTTAGTTCTTGACTTTGTTCGAGTTGGGATGATATGATCACAGGAAAAGTCTCTTCTTGACCAAGGTATGCGTACTTGAGCTCAGATGGCAAAGGCTTTAGCTCAAGTTTAGGTGCTTGAAAACTAGATGGTAGAGGACTATTGTTGCGTGTGGGCAATTCTTCAAAACGAGATTTCCACCTATCTGTATCCAACAAAGGAGCTGAATCTAATATAGCACTGATTTCTCTAAAGTTTTGGTTGATATCTGTATTTCCGAAATGAGTTAGGCATGTTTCTAAAGGATCAGAAGAAAGAGATGGGACAAGAGCATCCTCTACAATGGAGTCGATCAAATTAACTCCATGAATTTCATCATTTTCGTTATCATTATCGGGTTGTTTACAAACGTTAAATATATTAAAATCTATAGTCATATTTCCGAATGACATTTTTATTATTCCATTTCGACAGTTGATCAAAGCATTGGAAGTAGCTAGAAATGGGCGGCCTAGAATGACAGGTATTGGAGTGGTACAATTCATGACAGGCTGGGTATCTAATACTATGAAGTCGACTGGAAAATAGAATTTATCAATTTGGACAAGTACATCCTCGACTATTCCTCTTGGTACCTTTATAGATCGATCGGCAAGTTGGAGAGTAACCTTGGTGGGTTTTAATTCACCAAGTCCAAATTGTTCATAAACTGAATAGGGCAATAAGTTAACACTTGCACCTAAATCAAGAAGGGCTCATTGTATCCTAAAGTTTTCTATGATGCAAGATATGGTAGGACAACCAGGATCTTTATACTTAGGTGGGGTATTGTGTTTGAGAATAGCACTCACCTGTTCAGTTAGAAAAGCTTTCTTTTGTACGTAAAGTTTTCGCTTTATGGTACAAAGATCTTTTAAAAATTTGGCATAAGATGGGATCTGCTTAATGGCATCTAATAAAGGAATGTTAATCTTTACTTGTTTAAAGATTTCCAGAATTTCTTGGTCAGGTATTCTCTTTTTAGCTGCAAACAAGCGCTGAGGAAATGGAGCAACTATCTTGTGATGCAGTATTGGATCATTTTGTTCATTATCATCTTCATCATTCTTTTCAATAGATTTTTCAGGTTTGTCATCTTTTGTCGGAATTTCTTTATTAATTATTTTTCCACTCCGAAGGGTTGTGACAGACTTAACTTGCTCAAATTTAGGTTGGGATGAACTTGCTACATGGACCTCATGTTCACCCTTTGGGTTAGATTGAGGTTGGGCTGGAAATGTCCCTCTTTCCCTAACATTAAGTTGAGCCTCTATTCTACCTACAGAATTTTTAAGTTCTTGGAGTGATTGCATTGTATTCTGATTTATTTGAGTCTGCCCTTGCATGAAGGTTTGCAAAGTATCTTCAAGGTATTTCCTATATGGTGGCACATAAGGAGTAGGAACAGAATTTTCCTTGAGATTCATTGGCAGTGGGTCCATGTCTCCAGCTAAAGTTAGGATGGTTTCGCCAACTAGGATTATATGTTTCTGGAAATGGTCTTTTATAAGTATTGGTGAAATTTGCTTGATCATGCAACACTTCTTGAAAAGCAGGGATTGTAGGACAATCCTTGGTTACATGTGCATTACTCTCGCAAATTCCACATATACTTTCAACAATAGTTTGTGCTTTTCCTATATTGGCTTTGCTTAATTCCATGGCTTCAACATTCCTAGTCAGATTAGCAATTTTTACATTGACATCATTATCATCATTAATAAGATAAATTCCTCCTTTTGCATTAGGTGTTATTTTTGATTTTTCATTTTTATCTGTTGTATCCCAAGCTTGTGCATTTTCTGCTAAAAGATCAAAATAATCCCAGGCTTCATTTGGTTCCTTACTCATGAATTCACCATTACACATCATTTCTACAAATTGTCTCATATTGGAGGACAAACCATCATAAAAGAAACTAATGACCCTCCAAATTTCATATCCATGATGTGGGCAAGCAAATAGAAGGTCCTTAAATCTTTCCCAACAATGAAAAAATGTTTCTCCATCTTTTTGTGCAAAGTTCATGATATTTCTTCTAAGTGTGTTCGTTTTATGTGTTGGGAAGAATTTCTTTAAAAATTCTCTTGTCATTTCTTGCCAGGTAGCTATGGTCCTAGGCCTTAAGGAGTGTAACCATGACTTAGCTTTTTCCTTTAAAGAAAAAGGAAATAACTTAAGCTTAACTACCTCTTCAGTGACATCATTGAAATGAAGTGTTGAACATACTTCATCAAATTCTTTCAGATGCAAATAGGGACTTTCAGAATCAAGTCCGTGAAACTTTGGGAGTAATTGGATTATTCCTGGTTTCATGTCAAAAGCTCCCGCAGCAGTAGGAATAACCATACAGGATGGGGTACTGGTCCTAGTAGGTTGTAAATAATCATGAAGCGTTCTAATAGGTAAGTCATCTTGAAATTCATTATCTCCCTGATTACTACCATTATCTTCCATTTGATTATTTGAATTTTGATCAATTAAATTTTTATCTTTTGATTCAACTCGAAATAATCTATTCGTTTTATCTCTCTCCCACAACAGCATATACTAAGTTTTTATTATTATTATTATTATTTTTATTTTTATTTTTTTATTTTTTTATTTTTTTTTACACAAACACCCTAATACAGTAAAACAAAAGTTTAATTAGAACATGCATTAAAACATCACCCAACAATTTCTAAGGTTTTCCTAAAAATTCTAGACAGCTCCTAACTGGGTTGAAGAGGACACCTAAGCCTCCAATCCGGTCTATTAACCTTAGTCGACCAGGTAAGCTCCCAGGTAAGTGGAGGGGTCACGATGCATGTAGCAAAGGTTCCACTTAAAACCCACTTTCCTCGAACAGAAACTGTCTCCCTTTAATCACTTAAAGGGACAAAGCTTGCCTAGACATCAACCAGATAACAGAGCGAAATTGGTGCAACTTTCGGTGATCTTCGTCCTATTGAGCTCGAATATCCTTAGGGGTCAACATCTAGTTGATTTTAATTAGGCTTAGGATATTTATGCACTTGGATGATTTTTGGGCTAAGGACGAGTGATGAAATCCGACCTTATCTTTTTAATGGGTTCAGCCCTTAGATTATTTTATGCAATTGCTTTATACTATATGCAACAATCAAGAAGATTTTTAACATTTTATGTCATGACATTAAATTGCATTTAAATAGTTGATCAAGCAAACTAGCTAAATTTTTTTTTAAACAAAAATAAAATTTTAATATAGGAAAAATAGGACTATTATGAACAAAATAGGAAAATTAATTTAAATACTCACGGTCGGAGTTCGTTCACTCCGGGAATCCAAAAATGTGATCTTGATCTTCCTCGTTATTGGTCCTGCTTGTATTGTCCTTGAATCTGAAAAGATTTGAAATTTCAGCTGTGTTAAAAATAAAGAAAAATTGAAGAATTAGAAATAAAGAATTGAAATTTTCAGCCTTGTTCTCGTTCGCACGTTGCAAATCCCCGGCAACGGCGCCAAAAACTTGCTACAATTTTAATCTTGCTCTTTTAAAAAGGGAAAATTAAATGTAGAATACCCCAAGTATAGGGTGTAGCAAAGTAATATTCTCGGTGAGTCTGAGATCGAATCCACAGGGATTTGACAGTGAACAAAAACTAAAGGCTAAATAATATTAAAATTGACAAGGATATAACTAAGGCATCAGGATTCAGCCTAGCACTTCATCATGCTTTTCTTAAAATTACCTATTATCTCAGTTAGATCTGAGTAAAGACCTAACCGAAAAGTGGAGCGGTGAAAATACCAATTAATCGTTAATAAAATAGATTTAGTTTTATGGGCAGCATTACAGTAATTCTATTTCAAACTACAGGGATTTCTAAGCATCTGTTATACCCGGAGGAAATAATAAATCAAAAAAAATATATAAGTTTGAAATAATTTCTATAAATTTACTGCACCATAAATTAAATCAAAAACTTTAAAATCCCATTGATGATTAAAGGAAATACATGAAGAAAATGTTAGGCTTTTTCCTAGCCTTAGCTAAAAGAGATTTAGCTATCCATATGAGATGCAAGCATTTTTATAAAAGGGATTAGCATAGAATAAATAAAATAAAGCATAAATCCCTTTTTTTTTTTCTTTCTTTGGTTCAGAAAACAGGGCACTCTGTTTTCTCTCCCGGCTGCCTTCTCCCCTTCCAAGCACGGCTGCTGCCTCCTCCTTCGCATGCTCGGCTGAGTAGATGGATCGGAAAAGGAGGTGCAGATGGATGGCTTCCTGGTCGCTTCTCCCCCTTGCTCCGTGTCCTTCTCTCCTCCGTGGCCTTCTCCTTCCCTCTTCCCGTCCGTCGGCTACTTCTGCCTCCACCCGATGGTTCTCCTGATCCGTGGCCTCCCTCTTCCTTTTCCTCCACCGGATGCCCCCCTCTTCCCCCTCCCCGGTTCCTTTTATAGACACCTTCAGCGGTGTGGCTGGGAAGACCGAAGGATGCTGGAAGATTGCCGTTGCTACTTATTGCGGATGCTTAGGAACCTGCTGGGAGCGGAGGTCAGCAAGCTGAAACGCATGGAATACGTGGGGGCGATGCGGATGAGCTGGGAAGAAACGCTCAGGAGATGACGAACGTTTGGAAGCTGCTCACGGACAGTTCTCCGTTGCTTGGAAGCCATGGGTGGATGGGAAGTTGGGAAGACATTGACGTTGGGAAGTTGAAATTAAGAAGACTCCTCAGATGGCTGGAATTTATTTGCTGGAAAGGGAGGGGAGGACTCGGCTGGATGAAACGAATCGAATGCCACAACGCTTGGGACTCTTCGGCTGGTACGCGTGGAACAAATTGGGAAGACATTGATGACTGAAAGCTCTGTTCCAAAACAGAGGAGAATAGGAAACCAAGCGACTGAAAACCTTTGGCGCTGCTAAAATACTACCGTTGGGAGGTTGAACGTTTGAAGATATGCTTGGGAAGCCCCTTACGGACAAAAGAAAGAACAGGTTTTGGGAGATTTCTCGTGCTCTGCTGAAGGGTTGGGAGACGAACGGTTGCTTCTAGAAGCCATATGCATGGAACGAGCGCGGAGATGGGCAGCATGGAACGTGGAGGCGACTCGGGCTGATGGGCGTTTGAACGCGTGATACACACGGCTGGGGCAGGCTGAGACGTTGGGCTCAAACCCAATGTTATTGGGTCTCTTGGATTACTTGCACTTAAACACAAATAAAACATTAATTAATCAATTTTATTAATAATGATTAGCTATAATACTAATTAAGATGGTATGAAGATTTTACTTTTGTGCTCTCATCACTAGGCATTCAAAAGTTGATTGAAAGGGAGGACTTCAGCCATCAAAAGCCATCTCTGCAAGGAAGCTAGCACCCCGGGGAGATACGTAGGCTTCGATCGAATCATTACCTCGTGTGGATACCCGTAGAGGCCGGACGCGTGTGCGGCTTCCATCGAACCTTCTACAAATCCACGTGAATCAGATTTGCGGACACCATCTACCCGCACAAGGTGAAGATCTAATCTTCTTAATGATTTTAAAATAGTTTAAAATAATTTAATTCTAATCTATCTATAAACGAATGGTTTTAAAATACGTTCATGCGATGAACGGATCCCGCATAGTTTTTCCGCTGCAATCTGAAAATTATTTCGAATTTTCATGGCATATGTGGGATCCTAACAGTGGTATCAGAGCCATGGTTATGTAGATTAAGATTAGAATTAAATTTTTCAAGGCATTTTAGATATGAAATTTAAGGGATTATGCTTGCTGAAATTTATGTATGCATAATTTTCAGCTTGCTGATTTTTCTGCATTACTAATATTTAGATGCTTAGATTAATGATTCTAATGCTTTGATAATATGATTACAAGTGTTTAGAGTCAAATCTTGCATGATCAGCAAGTCATGAGATGGAATAATCAATTAAATTACAGATCTGAAAATAATTTTTATGCATGTGATGCGTATGGTGATGATCATGGATGGACCCCTTGAATGTGCTGAAATATTCTGCGATATTTTGTGATGTATGTAATTTTAATTTTCAGATGCCTGCGTGCATCTTAAATTCATGTATTAAAGACCTGCGTGTCTCATGAAAAGGGTTGTAATTTTATTTTTATTTTTATTCAATTTTTAAAGCAATCTGGGATGTAATCTGTGATGTGTATTGCACGTCGATGGTTGATCGATATGTACATCAACAAGCTCAACATGCGCGGATCGAGATCAAGGGTTGATTGAAGATGGATCAAGGAGTTGATCACAATTGGACCTAGAGGATCAAGATCGAGTCAAGAGTTGAAGACGATCAAACCAATTGACGTGCATGTGCTTGTAAAATGACCCCATCCTGGATCCATGATCATCACCATTTAATTTTATTTTTGATAAATGCTTGGATGTTTAATGCTTATGTTTATGCGGGTAGATTTATATTTGCATGAGATGTGAATACGCGATCGAGTGAGACCTAAATCGAAACCTCCCTAATCAGTCGAGGGTGAACCAACATAAGTTAGTCATATTAGATTAATTGATCTAATTGGTGTCTAGGCAAGCCTATAAGGTGGTTACTTAATTAGGACCTTACTCTCTGAGTAAGGGGAGCCTCCCACCTACTTACCTGGCCAATTATTCGATTACCTCTTATGAAGAACTCAAGTTGCAAACACTAAGACTTGATTATGCAATATTAAGTCCATAGGTCTTCCACCGTAGTAGAGCTGCTAAGGTCTTTTCGGTGTTGATTTGTCTCGGCTGGACACAGTGGGCAAGTTGCATCGGGGGACTGGACCTCTCTATTAGACATGAGATGTTGTGGGGTAAAGGTGGGGTTGGGCACCAATAACTGTTAGGTGAGGACCCAATGACGACTTTATTTCTGCGGTTATTCAGTGGGTCTGACTTAACTAAGTAATGGGACCAATAACTGTTAGGTGAGGTCTTCATCACTTAGAGACCAAGTACCACTGCAATATGCTTGAGAAGCATTGTACAAGAGTTGTACACTCATCCATTTATATATCACCAATAACTGTTAAGTGAGGCGGTATGTAAATCGGTAAGACCGTAGTACCTACTAAAAATCCTAGTCGCGTAGGATTTTTGTTTCTCCATCAGGGGAGTATGAGGGTTTCGAGAAAATAGTGGGAGCATATTTGTTTTAAAAGTCCCTAGAACAAATTAAGTTCAAGTACAAAGTCTAACTAGAATCTTTACTCTCTACAGATCACAATGTCAGCTTCAAACCCTTTGACTCGAATCCTTGAGACCAACAGACTGACCGGAACCAACTATAAAGACTGGCTTAGAAACCTTAAAATTGTTCTAAATTGTGAGAAAGTAGGGTATGTGCTCGAGAACGATATCCCCAGATTACCAGCACATCCCACTGATGATCAGCGTGAGATGCATCAAAAGTGGACAGATGATGACATTAGGGTCAAGTGCTACATCATGGCATCCATGACTAATGAACTTCAATGCCAGCATGAGAACATGAAGACTGCTAGGGAAATACTGGCTCATCTGCAAGAGTTGTATGGTGAGCAGAGCCGCAGTGCACGCTTTGAAGTGTCCAAGAGGCTCTTCAAGGCAAAGATGCGCGAGGGGCAGTCTGTCCACGATCACTGTTTGACTATGATCAAGGACCTCGAGGAGCTTGAGAAGCTCGGTATGTCCATGCATAAGGAACTGCAGATAGATCTGATCCTTCTTTTGGTGTTCACGGCAAAAAAAAACATCCCCTTCCTCCTCCTTTCATCCGCAAGCAAGAGAATAGGAAGAAGAATCCTTGGTGGCTCTCCTCCTTCTTCATTCTTGGTTCCAACAAAAGAAAAGGGAAAAGGCTGAAAGTGTTTTGTTCTTGTTCCCTTTGATCCGTCCTTCTTCCTCCACCTCCCTAGGCATTCAAGAGTTGATTGAAAGGGAGGACTTCAGCCATCAAAAGCCATCTCTGCAAGGAAGCTAGCATCCCGGGGAGATACGTAGGCTTCGATCGAATCATTACCTCGTGTGGATACCCGTAGAGGCCGGACGCGTGTGCGGCTTCCATCGAACCTTCTACAAATCCACGTGAATCAGATTTGCGGAGACCATCTACCCGCACAAGGTGAAGATCTAATCTTCTTAATGATTTTAAAATAGTTTAAAATAATTTAATTCTAATCTATCTACAAACGAATGGTTTTAAAATACGTTCATGCGATGAACGGATCCCGCATAGTTTTTCCGCTGCAATCTGAAAATTATTTCGAATTTTCATGGCATATGTGGGATCCTAACAGTGGTATCAGAGCCATGGTTATGTAGATTAAGATTAGAATTAAATTTTTCAAGGCATTTTAGATCTGAAATTTAAGAAATTATGCTTGCTGAAATTTATGTATGCAGAATTTTCAGCTTGCTGATTTTTCTGCATACTAATATTTAGATGCTTAGATTAATGATTCTAATGCTTTGATAATGTGATTACAAGTGTTTAGAGTCAAATCTTGCATGATCAGCAAGTCATGAGATGGAATAATCAATTAAATTACAGATCTGAAAATAATTTTTATGCATGTGATGCGTATGGTGATGATCATGGATGGACCCTTTGAATGTGCTGAAATGTTCTGCGATGTTCTGTGATGCATGTAATTTTAATTTTCAGATGCCTGCGTGCATCTTAAATTCATGTATTAGAGACTTGCGTGTCTCATGAAACGGGTTGTAATTTTATTTTTATTTTTATTTAATTTTTAAAGCAATCTGGGATGTAATCTGTGATGTGTGTTGCACGTCGATGGTTGATCGATATGTACATCAACAAGCTCAACATGCGCGGATCGAGATCAAGGGTTGATTGAAGATGGATCAAGGAGTTGATCACAATTGGACCTAGAGGATCAAGATCGAGTCAAGAGTTGAAGACGATTAAACCAATTGACGTGCATGTGCTTGTAAAATGACCCCATCCTGGATCATGATCATCACCATTTAATTTTATTTTTGATAAATGCCTAGATGTTTAATGCTTATGTTTATGCGGGTAGATTTATATTTGCATGAGATGTGAATACGCGATCGAGTGAGACCTAAATCGAAACCTCCCTAATCAGTCGAGGGTGAACCAACATAAGTTAGTCATATTAGATTAATTGATCTAATTGGTGTGTAGGCAAGCCTATAAGGTGGTTACTTAATTAGGACCTTACTCTCTGAGTAAGGAGAGCCTCCCACCTGCTTACATGGCCAATTATTCGATTACTTCTTATGAAGAACTCAAGTTGCAAACACTAAGACTTGATTATGCAATATTAAGTCCATAGGTCTTCCACCGTAGTAGAGCTGCTAAGGTCTTTTCGGTGTTGATTTGTCTCGGCTGGACACAGTGGGCAAGTTGCATCGGGGGACTGGACCTCTCTATTAGACATGAGATGTTGTGGGGTAAAGGTGGGGTTGGGCACCAATAACTGTTAGGTGAGGACCCAATGACGACTTTATTTCCGCGGTTATACGGTGGGTCTGACTTAACTAAGTAATGAGACCAATAACTGTTAGGTGAGGTCTTCATCATTTAGAGACCAAGTACCACTGCAATATGCTTGAGAAGCATTGTACAAGAGTTGTACACTCATCTATTTATATGTCACCAATAACTGTTAGGTGAGGCGGCATGTAAATCGGTGAGACCGTAGTACCCACTAAAAATCCTAGTCGCGTAGGGTTTTTGTTTCTCCATCAGGGGAGTATGAGGGTTTCGAGAAAATAGTGGGAGCATATTTGTTTTAAAAGTCCCTAGAACAAATTAAGTTCAAGTACAAAGTCTAACTAGAATCTTTACTCTCTACAGATCAAAATGTCAGCTTCAAACCCTTTGACCCGAATCCTTGAGACCAACAGACTGATCGGAACCAACTATAAAGACTGGCTTAGAAACCTTAAAATTGTTCTAAATTGTGAGAAAGTAGGGTATGTGCTCGAGAACGATATCCCCAGATTACCAGCACGTCCTACTGATGATCAGCGTGAGATGCATCAAAAGTGGACAGATGATGACATTAGGGTCAAGTGCTACATCATGGCATCCATGACTAATGAACTTCAATGCCAGCATGAGAACATGAAGACTGCTAGGGAAATACTGGCTCATCTGCAAGAGTTGTTTGGTGAGCAGAGCCGCAGTGCACGCTTTGAAGTGTCCAAGAGGCTCTTCAAGGCAAAGATGCGCGAGGGGCAGTCTGTCCACGATCACTGTTTGACTATGATCAAGGACCTCGAGGAGCTTGAGAAGCTCAGTATGTCCATGCATAAGGAACTGCAGATAGATCTGATCCTTCTTTTGGTGTTCACGGCAAAAAAAAACATCCCCTTCCTCCTCCTTTCATCCGCAAGCAAGAGAAGAGGAAGAAAAATCCTTGGTGGCTCTCCTCCTTCTTCATTCTTGGTTCCAACAAAAGAAAAGGGAAAAGGCTGAAAGTGTTTTGTTCTTGTTCCCTTTGATCCGTCCTTCTTCCTCCACCTCCCTAGGCATTCAAGAGTTGATTGAAAGGGAGGACTTCAGCCATCAAAAGCCATCTCTGCAAGGAAGCTAGCATCCTGGGGAGATACGTAGGCTTCGATCGAATCATTACCTCGTGTGGATACCCGTAGAGGCCGGACGCGTGTGTGGCTTCCATCGAACCTTCTTCAAATCCACGTGAATCAGATTTGCGGAGACCATCTACCCGCACAAGGTGAAGATCTAATCTTCTTAATGATTTTAAAATAGTTTAAAATAATTTAATTCTAATCTATCTACAAACGAATGGTTTTAAAATACGTTCATGCGATGAACGGATCCCGCATAGTTTTTCCGCTGCAATCTGAAAATTATTTCGAATTTTCATGGCATATGTGGGATCCTAACAGTGGTATCAGAGCCATGGTTATGTAGATTAAGATTAGAATTAAATTTTTCAAGGTATTTTAGATCTGAAATTTAAGGAATTATGCTTGCTGAAATTTATGTATGCAGAATTTTTAGCTTGCTGATTTTTCTGCATACTAATATTTAGATGCTTAGATTAATGATTCTAATGCTTTGATAATGTGATTACAAGTGTTTAGAGTCAAATCTTGCATGATCAGCAAGTCATGAGATGGAATAATCAATTAAATTACAGATCTGAAAATAATTTTTATGCATGTGATGCGTATGGTGATGATCATGGATGGACCCTTTGAATGTGCTGAAATGTTCTGCGATGTTCTGTGATGCTTGTAATTTTAATTTTCAGTTGCCTGCGTGCATCTTAAATTCATGTATTAGAGACTTGCGTGTCTCATGAAACGGGTTGTAATTTTATTTTTATTTTTATTTAATTTTTAAAGCAATCTGGGATGTAATCTGTGATGTGTGTTGCACGTCGATGGTTGATCGATATGTACATCAACAAGCTCAACATGCGCGGATCGAGATCAAGGGTTGATTGAAGATGGATCAAGGAGTTGATCACAATTGGACCTAGAGGATCAAGATCGAGTCAAGAGTTGAAGACGATTAAACCAATTGACGTGCATGTGCTTGTAAAATGACCCCATCCTGGATCATGATCATCACCATTTAATTTTATTTTTGATAAATGCCTGGATGTTTAATGCTTATGTTTATGCGGGTAGATTTATATTTGCATGAGATGTGAATATGCGATCGAGTGAGACCTAAATCGAAACCTCCCTAATCAGTCGAGGGTGAACCAACATAAGTTAGTCATATTAGATTAATTGATGTAATTGGTGTGTAGGCAAGCCTATAAGGTGGTTACTTAATTAGGACCTTACTCTCTGAGTAAGGGGAGCCTCCCACCTGCTTACATGGCCAATTATTCGATTACCTCTTATGAAGAACTCAAGTTGCAAACACTAAGACTTGATTATGCAATATTAAGTCCATAGGTCTTCCACCGTAGTAGAGCTGCTAAGGTCTTTTCGGTGTTGATTTGTCTCGGCTGGACACAGTGGGCAAGTTGCATCGGGAGACTGGACCTCTCTATTAGACATGAGATGTTGTGGGGTAAAGGTGGGGTTGGGCACCAATAACTGTTAGGTGAGGACCCAATGACGACTTTATTTCCGCGGTTATACGGTGGGTCTGACTTAACTAAGTAATGAGACCAATAACTGTTAGGTGAGGACTTCATCACTTAGAGACCAAGTACCACTGCAATATGCTTGAGAAGCATTGTACAAGAGTTGTACACTCATATATTTATATGTCACCAATAACTGTTAGGTGAGGCGGCATGTAAATCGGTGAGACTGTAGTACCCACTAAAAATCCTAGTCGCGTAGGGTTTTTGTTTCTCCATCAGGGGAATATGAGGATTTCGAAAAAATAGTGGGAGCATATTTGTTTTAAAAGTTCCTAGAACAAATTAAGTTCAAGTACAAAGTCTAACTAGAATCTTTACTCTCTACAGATCACAATGTCAGCTTCAAACCCTTTGACCCGAATCCTTGAGACCAACAGACTGACCGGAGCCTACCATAAAGACTGGCTTGGAAACCTTGAAATTGTTCTAAATTGTGAGAAACTAGGGTATGTGCTCGAGAACGATTCCCCAGATTACCAGCACATCCCACTGATGATCAGCGTGAGATGCATCAAAAGTGGACAGATGACGATATTAGGGTCAAGTGCTACATCATGGCATCCATGACTAATGAACTTCAATGCCAGCATGAGAACATGAAGACTGCTAGGAAAATACTGGCTCATCTGCAAGAGTTGTATGGTGAGCAGAGCCGCAGTGCACGCTTTGAAGTGTCCAAGAGGCTCTTCAAGGCAAAGATGCGCGAGGGGCAGTCTGTCCACGATCACTGTTTGACTATGATCAAGGACCTCGAGGAGCTTGAGAAGCTCGGTATGTCCATGCATAAGGAACTGCAGATAGATCTGATCCTTCTTTTGGTGTTCACGGCAAAAAAAACATCCCCTTCCTCCTCCTTTCATCCGCAAGCAAGAGAAAAGGAAGAAGAATCCTTGGTGGCTCTCCTCCTTCTTCATTCTTGGTTCCAACAAAAGAAAAGGGAAAAGGCTGAAAGTGTTTTGTTCTTGTTCCCTTTGATCCGTCCTTCTTCCTCCACCTCCCTAGGCATTCAAGAGTTGATTGAAAGGGAGGACTTCAGCCATCAAAAGCCATCTCTGCAAGGAAGCTAGCACCCCGGGGAGATACGTAGGCTTCGATCGAATCATTACCTCGTGTGGATACCCGTAGAGGCCGAATGCGTGCGCAGCTTCCATCGAACCTTCTACAAATCTACGTGAATCAGATTTGCGGAGACCATCTACCCGCACAAGGTGAAGATCTAATCTTCTTAATGATTTTAAAATAGTTTAAAATAATTTAATTCTAATCTATCTACAAACGAATAGTTTTAAAATACGTTCATGCGATGAACGGATCCCGCATAGTTTTTCCGCTGCAATCTGAAAATTATTTCGAATTTTCATGGCATATGTGGGATCCTAACAGATCGGACAAGTGTACATTTGTAGGTTATCCTAAAGATAGTTTAGGATATATCTTCTATGATCCGACCGAACCAAAGGTATTTGTTACTAGGCATGCCACTTTCTTGGAAAAAGAGTTTTTCTTAGAAAAGGGCAAGGATAGAAGAATTGAACTTGATGAAGTTCAATACCTACAAGGTGAGATACATAATAATCCTCAACCAGATGTACCCATGGAAGAGGTACAGCTACTACACACTACTCCTCTCCGAAGATCAGAAAGAGTGCGAAATGCACCTGAGAGGTATGGATTTATCATTGAGAATGATGAAGCCCACATCATTGATAACGATGACCCTCTGACCTATTCGGAAGCTGTCAAGAGTAGGGACTTTGATAGATGGCTGGACGCCATGAAATCCGAGATAGATTCTATGTATACAAACCAAGTGTGGACTTTGGTTGATGCACCTGAGGGAGTGATTCCAATGGGGTGCAAATGGGTATACAAGAAGAAGATAGGAGCTGATGGTCAAGTAGAAACCTACAAGGCCAGGCTAGTGGCAAAAGGTTTCAGGCAAAAACAAGGTATTGATTATGATGAAACTTTTTTGCCAGTAGCTATGCTCAAATCTATTCGGATTATGCTTGCTATAGCTGCATACTATGATTATGAGATCTGGCAGATGGATGTCAAAACCGCCTTCCTTAATGGTCACTTTGAGGAAGAGGTTTATATGACACAACCAGAGGGATTTGTCTCAAGAGGGAGAGAAAATCAAGTATGTAGGCTAAAGAAATCCATTTATGGATTAAAGCAGGCATCTAGGAGTTGGAACATCCATTTTGACATGATAGTCAAAGAGTTTGGCTTCATTAAAAATATAGATGAACCTTGTGTGTACAAGAAGACTAGTGGGAGTGCTGTTGTCTTCTTGATATTATATGTGGATGATATATTGGTCATTGGAAATGATGTTCCAATGATGCAATCGGTCAAGACTTGGCTATCAAAGAAATTTTTCATGAAAGACTTGGGTGAAGCATCCTATATACTTAGTATAAGGATCTATAGAGATAGATCAAAAAGGATGCTAGGTTTTTCCCAGTCTAGGTACATAGATAATGTGCTGAAGAGGTTCAGCATGGATGGAAGTAAGAAAGGTTCTTACCCATAGGACATGGCATACAACTCTCTAGGCAGATGTCTCCTAAGACATCTGAAGAGAGGAATAGAATGAGTTCTATTCCCTATGCTTCGGCAGTAGGGTCAGTCATGTATGCTATGTTATGTACCAGGCCTGATGTAGCTTATGCCTTGGGTATGGTAAGTAGATTTCAGGCAGATCCCGGGGAGGATCATTGAAAAATTGTGAAAAGCATTCTCAAATACTTGAGAAGGACTAGAGATGTTTTTCTGATTTATGGAGGATCAAAATTGAAACTAGAAGGCTATTCGGATTCTAGCTTTCAATCTGATCTAGATGATAGCAAGTCAATCTCTGGATATATCTTCACTTTGAATGGTGGAGCTGTGAGTTGGAAAAGTTCCAAACAGCAAACTGTAGCTGACTCAACTACTGAGGCAGAATATATAGCTGTTAGTGAAGCGGCTAAGGAAGCAGTCTGGATGAAGAAGTTCATCACAGAGCTGGGTGTAGTTCCTGAGATTGCCGGACCAGTCCCAGTTTATTGCGATAACACTGGAGCTGTTGCACAGGCTAAGGAACCAAGGTCTCATCATATATCCAAGCACATTTTGAGACGCTTCCACCTTGTTCGAGAGATAATCGAAAGACAAGACGTCAAGATTGAACGAGTAGACACAAAGAACAATATAGCAGACCCATTTACTAAAGCTCTACCACAGTAGCAATTCAATCGTCACCTCGATTGTATGGGGTTAAAATATAAGGGCAATTGGCTTTAGTGCAAGTGGGAGATTGAAAGAGTAGATGCCCTATAAGCCAATCATTTGATAGGTTTCTCTTTGTAATCCTCCAAATCATGTACTTTGACACTTGATATATATCAATAAAGGCATTGTGTTTCATTATTTGCTGCTTATTTGTCATGATCTAATCATATTAGATCAACCTAACCTAAGAATCAGATTCGAATTTAATTTGAATCAGGAGCTAGGGTTTGCAACACGTGCTAGCATGTTCATCTTGCAAACATGATCTAATCCAATTAGACCCTTGATCAATTCCCTTGTGTGTGACCCATTGGGTTTCTTATCTTAGCCAGCAGTAGGTGCAGGTGCAAGTTGACCTAACTTGATTAGAATACCTCTAATCTAATTTAGGTTCAATTTAGTGCTAAACCTGACTTAGCAATCAAAACCTTTCTGATGCTTTGATCTAATCAAACTCTTTGATCCGATCAACCCACAAGACATGATTGACGTCTAGCAACGTATCATGTCTACCCGGAAGATGAGGAATGTATTGGACAAATCCAAACATACACTTCAGTGACAAGTTACCGTGCAATTCAATCCCTCAGTCATACTACATCCTGAATAAGTGCATGAGTATGGATCAATATCAAACTCAATCACTTATTCATGTCTCTCTCAATCTTTTATATGATAATTCAAACAATGAAACATTAGAAACTCTTTCTAATATTCATTTTGCTTTGATCAAAGGCTTCTTGAATCATCATAAGATTAGAGTAAGTAGGATGTTACCTTCTCTTACTAGAAGTGACTGATTTCTTGTTGACCTACTCACAACCTTCATACAAAATCCACCATATCCAGAATACCCCGTACACAACGCAATGTCGTGAATGAGGGTAAACCAAAATATAGCTTCAAGTGCACAAGGTACCATGGTGATCTCAGGTCTAAGGATCACTTGCACAACTTCCACTATGAGAACCATCTTTTGATAATTAAGTAAGAATCCATAAGATGTTCTCATGGCTGGTCATTTCAGTGAACTCATTCCTCTAATGAGCACCCACATCTTTGTATTATTGTCTCACACAAGTGATTGTGAGATCAATCACCCTCTACATCGAGCATACATAAGATGTGCCAGTCTTTTCCGGTAATATTGATCCCCGACTCAATATATCAATTTGACTGGGAATATTCTAAATTAGGATTTTAGGATTTTAGGTCTCACTGGTATGATCTCATCATAACCCTAAAACCAATATCCTAATTTATGGGGTTCATCATATATGGGTTAGCCAAGAGTTGGAACCCATTTGGCTTTAATTAGATCTGATTTGATTAGATTTAATGTTTTCTTTAAGTTGGTTAAACCCAATTGGATTGGGTTTGATAGGGCCTTCACTTCTGGACCACTGGATGGCTTCCTGGATGAAGGATCTGGTCCACTGGTTGGCGCCTTCATTTGGACCATTGGATGGATTCCTGGATGAAGAATCTGGACCATTGGTCAGCGCCTGAATATGGACCACTGGATGGCTCTCTGGATGAAAGATCTGGACCATTGGTTAGCGCCTGAATCTGGACCACTGGATGGCTCTCTGGATGAAAGATCTGGACCGTTGCTCAGCGCCTGAATCTGGACCATTGGTGATGGCATCTTGCTTCTGGACCATTGGATGGCACCCTGGATGATGATGCCTTGATCTGGACCATTAGATGGCACCTAGATCTGGACCATTGGCTTTGGTTCACTGCATTTGGGCCATTAGATCATCAGAATTTAAGAGGGAGACATGAGAAAGAAGTTGATACATCCTTCTCCTTAGCACCCCATCATGATGGGATGCCTCTCTTGGCACATGCCTCATCATGATGAGGTGTGTGGATGGGATGCATCCCTTTAGATGCATCCCTCCATCTCTTATAAATAAGAAGGTGCCTTGGGGTTCTAAAGATCATCAAAGAAAAAGTCTCTCCTTCTCTCTCCCTTATCCATTCTTTCTTACAAGCCTCTCTCTTTTGTCCTAACCCAAGACAAGAGGGTCTTCTTTAGGACAAAAGGGCTAGTGAATGTTTTAGAGGTAGAAAGGAAGAAGGAAGTGAAGAAAAATCAGCCAATTAAATCCTTTGGAAGGATTGAATAATTAGAATCAAGTTTTGGTGGAGCTAGAGTCTTGAACCCATTCTGTGTGGATCAACATCGGAGGGTGAACATTTGGGCACCTTAGGACATCTTCAGACATATTGGATATAGCGTGATAGGTATTCTTCTATACCAAAATTATATTTTCTACATTATTTGGTTATACTATTAAGGTGATCTTGGCTTATTAGGGTTTCATATAATGGGTTTTATAAGAAAATTTTATAATTCCGTATCTTCCGCTGCGCCCTAGGGCACTAGGAAACCCAACAGAAAGGTGGTGTTGTCTGCTGGAAAACTTTCAAGAAGCATATTGTGGCTGATTCAGTGTGTGAGACAGAGTACATTGCTGCATCCGATGTCGCCAAGGAAGCTGTATGATTGCGAAAGTTCATCAACGAGCTTGGAGTGGCACCCTTCATTGATGGTCCAGTTCCATTTTTCTGCGATAGTACTGGAGCCATTGCTCAAGCAAAGGAACCAAAGGCTCATCAGGGGACCAAGCACATTCTATTCATGAAATAGTAGAACGATGTGACATAGATCTTCAGAAGATCGAAGGAAAGGAAAATCTGGCCGACCCATTTACTAAAGTCCTCGGCATGAAGGAGTTAAATTATCCTAAGTCGAAAGATGGATATACGATACTATACCGATTGGCTTTAATCCAAGTGAGAGTTATTGGGAAATGTGTCCTAAAAGTCAATCATCAGCCTGTTGATTATTGAGATGTATATGAATTAATATATAATAAAAGTTATTTGGCATTTTTTCATCGCATATTTTATACATCTTCATGAACTCATGTAATGTGATGAAGTCCTTAGGACTCTTATAAATGATAAAGGAGGATTTATCTACAAGTCCTTAAATATGTTCACGACCAAATGATATGCTATTACTGGGACAATGGCATTATCAAGTGTAGGTCGTTGTGTGACATATTTGTTAGTTGTCCTCTTAACCAAGGAGTGTAGAGATATTAGTATGCCACACAGGTAAAGTGTAGGAGTACATTTTACTGAACATGATCTGATCCGGAACACTCTGCAGTCAGGAGATGTTCCAAGTGGATATGGGTATAAGTGTTCCTCCGACCTGATATCGTCGCGGTGACTAGCAAGCAACTCACTGTACTTTGGCACCAGACTATCTAAATTTCTAATTCAGCGATGAAAATGTTCTGGATATAGTCAAGTACTTGCGAAGTCGATGTGTGAGTCAAGAAGTGATTGACCCCTCCTGGTGACAGGAGATAATGCTTTTGCGTTTAATTTAGCAAAACCTTAGCCAGGGTAATCCTTGTGAAGAGTCATAAAATTTGTAAAGTTGAAACACATTTTGGATGAATTGATTAAAGAGTTGACAGTGAACTTTGAAGTCATCCTAGGCATTCGGTGTCATAGGGATAAATTATACGATAACCATAGTCCAAGAATTTTGGAATGTTGCTTAGCAATCATTTGGCCCATTCGGACGTCGGGTATCATTGCTAGATGGTCATTTCGATTAGTACAAAAAGTTGTTCTTATGTTATCGGCTTAGGTTCGAACCTATGGGGTCACATGCATAGAAGTTTTTAGGTTGATCAAATGGCTGATAGACAATTAAGAATCATCCAGGGGTACATTGGTCAATTCGATTGACAAATTACCCAAAGCAAAGGTTGCAGTAAAATAATTAATGAATTATTGAAGAATTAATTAGCAATTAGATTGCTAATGAACTCAATTTGATTGAATGATTGAGCTTAGGTTGAACCCAATTAAATAAGATTCAATTTAGGCTACATCAGAATTTGACCTAATTGGATTGGGTTCAATCCAAGTAGATTGGACTTGACCCAATTGATGAGACTTGACCCAATTGGATTGGGCTTGACCCAAGTCAATTAGAAGTCCTTATTTGATAAGGATTATGAGTCCAAAAATTTAGAATTAGATAAGAAGAAGAATTTCTAAATTTTAGGAGTCTAGCTTTCTTTATTGGAGAAGATAGACACCTCATCTTATCTCCTAGGTTCATGGTTCCTCCCTCTTTATTTTTAACCAAGAGTTGGCATGGGAAATCAGAGGAGGCGTGCCCATATTTTCCTAGAAAATATGGGGCCATAAACTTTCCAAAACCAATGGATAAAGATCCCTATTTTGTAGGAGATCATGGCACGTGAATCAAAAGGAGTGCGACACTAGGATTGGTGGCACATGAATCCCCAAAATGTAGGGATTCATGGAGCACAATTAAGAGGGTTAAATCTCCTCCTAGCTGCCGTATTCACCAGAATAATTGGGGATTTAATCAGCCAAATAAGTTGGCAAATAGAGGGGTGTGGCGTAAGGGTCAAACTAGGTAAGGAGTTGGACTCTTTGGCCTATAAAAGGACCTCCACGCCTAGGGCTTCATATATTCTGAAAAATCCTGAAATCAGCCACCATCTATTCTCCTTCTTCTCCTCCTCCATCATCTTTTTCTTCTTCAGCAAGCAATCAAAGAATTGATTGCCACGAGGAAGAAAAGTTCAGCCATTGCAGTACCTCTGCACGAGCTAGCACTCCCGCAGTCGACGATCTTCCTGGAGCTTCGCATGGATGATCTATAGAGGCCAGACGTGTGTGCGGCTACAGAGCATGATCAAGGAGTCATCAAAGGCTTCCAGCAAATCAGGTATGAGATTTGATCTTATTAGATGTTAATATTAGATCTTAACATGGTTGCTGAAATTTCAGAGTTGCTGAAATTTTAGAATTGTATGTTAGACATACAATCATAGTTTCATATCTTACAAAAACATTTAAATTCTGGTATTTATTTTTATGGTAGAGATTAGATCTCAAGCATGCATAAAAATTAAAGAGTTTAATTTTTAATTGTTTCTTCTGATTTCTAGAAAAATTTTAAAATCATGCATGCTACCTAGTAAAGGGTTCCTTTCAAAGGATTCGTGCGGAAAAGTTTCGGTGGGGACCTTCCTCTAGCGCCATCTGTTAGAGCGGAAAAGTGACTGCATCCCGACCAAAGGTATTGTCCGATTGGGCAAGTACGCACTGCTTTACATTGTGCATAGCTCTTGATGAGTAATATTTTCTTCATGGCTTTGTCCACTTTGGGAAAGTACGCATGTGCTTTACATCGTGCGCAGCTCTTGATGGACAATATTCCTCTCACGGTTTTGTCCCTCTTAAAAGGGCCCTTTGGAAGGACAGAGGTGGTCCCTCCTTATAAGGCACAATCCTTTTCCGCTACTCTTCCAATGTGGGACTAAAATCTTGGGTCCCCCATCTGCCCCCAACATTCTTGAATATCTCTTGTGAACACAAATTTAAAGTTGCCACTACATGTAATAGACTTTAAAATGCACCTAATCAGCAAATCGATTGTTTTGAAAATTATTTCAAATAGAATTTTATCTGTCTCTGTTAGAAAATCTATTTTGAAATTCACTAATGAGTTCTTATTGGCTTGCACTTTAGAGCTTCAATCCTGTGCCAATTCATTTCTATATGTATCAAAATATGTTTCTTTTTAAAGAAGTAAAAGAAAGTCTTTAAAAGAGCTTTAAAAGAACTTTCAAAGTTTTGAATTTTATGAATGCTCTAAGATATATCATAAATTGCATGAATTCAATTTTTGGTATCTGTGCCCCAATGCTTTTATATCTTGAAAGAATTTTGAAGTCATCAAGAGTTAATAATTCAACATGATTTTATATTTTTTGAGTATATAAGTTTTGATCTTTATCTGCTCTTATACTATACTCTGAAAATTAATTAGATTGCTCTCATATTTCTATATACTTTATATATTAAAAAAAGAAAAAATAGGTTGGCTTTCCATTCGTGTTTTTTTTTTGGATATCATTCTTGATACTCGTTGAATTAACATGAAAAAGATTCCATCTGCACTTGATTTGAAAACTATCTCTAGAATCAAATTTGATGTGCTCTCATTATAACTTGCTCTAAAATTATCTTAATTGGCTCTGATCTATGCTCATTAATCCTGTTCTAACATTATTGCCTTGAGTTACATGATTCATATTCTTGCAATAATTTGATATGCATTAAGTGAAAATCAGAGTACAATAAGAGGGAGTAATATCTAAGTATAATTTGTTACTTTATTCTTAATATTTTATTATCTTTCAACCTTTTTGATGTTGTCAAAAAGGGGAAAGAAATATCTGAGTATATGTTCACAAAAATGCTTTATATTTTGAATTGAATATAAATCAGCTTAGATTGAAATGTGTTGATTATGTTAAGCTGATTAACTCTAAAGCATTATCATAAAGTATGTTCTTAAAGTTACATGTTTTTACTTTATGTAACATAGCTATGCATCAGTTCTAGAACATAATTGATAAGTGCTAAATAATGTGCAAATTAATCTATTTTACATAGCACATATTATTATTTTTATGCACATATTCTAAATTTAAACATGAGAAAATGTATTCTCCTTCATCATTTCATTTTAAATAAATTATTCAAGTTTGATTGATTTTCTTTATTGATCGAGTCTAATGTGTGCAGGTCGAGTCATTCCATTCACGAATTAGTCCCAACCTATTTCATGTGTGGATTACTTTCTTCCACTTGTTCATGAAGCTACCCGTTCCTTGTTCCACGTCATCTTCCCCGTGTGCACCAAGCTTCCCATCTTAGCAAAACAGAAGCCTCCCCCAGTTCCTCCCCATGTCCGAGTCTAAGCCCTCTCTTTCCTTCTCCGAATCCCTCAGCTTCTTCCGCTAGATCCCAGCCTATCCACGGATAAGGTCACACATCATTCCTACTCTTCCATGTCCTCAACCGAATCCAACGTCTTCCCAGATTTCCTCTCAGCCACATCCAGCTAACGACAGCATCCCCAAACTCCCGGATTGATCCCAGCCAAGCCAAATCAAATTCAAATCTTCAAACCATTCTCCCAATCATCTTACCCCTTCGAGATCCTCCTAAACGGAATAGAGTTTCCCACGTCCTCCACATCTTTCTCTGCTTTGGAATCAAGTCCCAGATCCCATCTTCTCCGTGATCCTCTTCTTCCTGATTCCTCTCATTCACAATAGCCTTCCACCACCCACGAATCAAGTCCCAGATTCATCCAAACATCTTCCCGTTCATGTGTATTCCGGCATCTCCTCCTAGCCGTTAACATCATCCCAACTGCATCATCCCCTGTTCCCAGCAGAAGGATTCTTCCCAGCCGAAGGAAATCAAACATTCAAACCTAGCAAATCCCATGACTTCCTCCCAGCAAATCTCAGTGTCCTCTTGTTCACAACCTTCTTCCCTTCATCTCGATCGCACCCAGCTGCCCATCCTCTATGGATCCAATTCAAAGTCTTCCGAATCCCCTGCATCACTGAACAGAGTTTATCTTCTCCAAAAATCAAGTATTTCATTCCGCGTTCATCCTCATCCTTCCCAAACTTATCCACCCTAGTGTCTGTTCTCAGCATCCTCTTTCCGAATTCCCCAGTTGCCCAACATCCCAGCGGTTTTTTGTGATCCATCCATATCCCACACCCGAGTTGAAGCTCCCCTGCTTCGCGTGTCCGGATGAGAGCCAGCACAGATCACGCGTCTTCCCCGCGTGCATCCCAAGCTTCCTTCCGTTCAGCTTCCAGCATCCACGGATAAGCTCAAATCCTCTGCTCCGCGTCCCAGCCGCGTCCAAGATCTTCTCCCACGCATTGAAGAAGCTCGGTTCCTTCCTCTCATCCCCTGGATTCACATCAACAGGATATGCTTCAACTCCCAGAATCATCCCAACTTCAACCGCATCCCACTTCCTTTCATCCTTATCCTCCACAGATAAGATCATATCCCCAGCATGATAACAAGGGTCAAAAGGCTATATAAAAGGAGGAAGCTCCACCGGGATGGGGGCAGCTTGGACTGAGCATCCACAATTTTTATCCGTGGTAGCTAAGGCATGGGCTGTAGATGTAAAAGGAAGTCCGATGTATCAACTATGCCATAAGTTGAAGCATTTGAAAGGGGAGTTGAAAAAGTTCAATAAGGAGTTTTTTGCAAATTTGCCTCGACGAGTGGTGCGAGCTAAAGAGGCTTTGGAGGAGGTACAATGTATGATTCAGCGTCATCACCTTGACTCGACTTTTCACACCGAGGAGTCAAGGCTCATTAAGGATTATTTGGAGTTGAGCAGAGCGGAAGAAAGTTTTTTGAAGCAAAAGGCTCGGGTTTAGTGGCTAAATTTGGGAGACAAGAATTCGAGATTCTTCTTCCAATCTATGAAGCTTTTTCAGAGTCGTAGCAAGATCACATCTATTTCTACTGATGATGGGGCTCGGGTGGAGACTCCGGGTGAGGTCAGTGAGACCATTGTACAGTTCTTTCAGAATCTTCTAGGTTCTCAAGCAGTTGCGGGTGTTGATGAGGACATGCTTCAACGAGTCCTTCCAAAGCGGCTCACTGAGATTCAGAGGGAGGATTTAGATCGATCTGTTTCAGATGACGAAATAAGGATGGTGATGTTCTCTTTGAAGGACAACAAGGCTCTCGGTCCAGATCATTTTAGTGCTGGCTTCTTTAAGAAGGCTTGGAATATAGTTGGGGCAGATGTCATAGCGGCTATCCAATCTTTTTTCTCCTCCGGGCATCTTCCGAAACAAGTAAATGCTACAACACTTTCTTTGATTCCTAAGGTTCAAAACCCTACCAAGGTAAAGGACTTTAGACCAATTTCTTGTTGTAACAATTTTTTACAAGTGTATTGCAGAGCTCATAGCGAATAAGGTGAAGGTGGTACTTCCAGAATTGGTGGGATCTTTCCAAACGGCCTTTGTTGCGAGTCGACGTATTAGTGATAATATTATCCTCTGCCAAGAGTTAATGCGGAACTATCAGCGCTCTGGTGGCTCTCCGAGATGTGCTCTTAAGGTGGATCTAATGAAGGCATATGACTCCATTCGGTGGGATTTTTTACTGGCTGTATTACGTGTTATGGGGTTTCCGGATAGAGTTGTTAGATGGATTGCGGAGTGTATATCCACTACTCGCTTCTCCATCTCTATTAATGGCGAACTTCATGGAGTCTTCCCTGGGGGTCGGGGCTTGCGGCAAGGGGATCCTATGTCACCTTATCTTTTTGTCCTAGCCATGGAGGTGTTTTCGAGTCTGATGGCTAATATGGTAAGGGACAGTGGTTTCAAGTACCATTGGCGTTGTGAAAAGAAAAAGATCTCTCACTTGTGCTTTGCAGATGATCTTATGATTTTTTGTAAAGCGGATTTGGCTTCTGTGTCTTTGATCGGTGGTTGTCTTCAGCAATTTCGAGACTTCTCTAGACTTATACCAAATCTAGATAAGAGCAGCATGTTCATTTGTGGAGTGCCTTCCGAGCTTCGAATGCAGCTTTTGGATATCCTCGGGTATAATGAAGGAGCGCTTCCGATTAGGTATCTTGGTGTGCCACTTATAACGCTAAGTTAAAGGCTACTGATTGTAAGGTGTTGGTGGACCGGATTATTGCCAAAACCAAGAGTTGGACTTGTCGTGCTCTCTCCTTTGCAAGTAGATTACAACTCATCAAATCTATTTTGTTTTCCATCCAAGTTTATTGGTCCTCCTTATTCATCTTGCCCAAATCAATTATTAAGAAGGTGGAATCCACTTTACGCTCTTTCCTTTGGAAGGGTTGTGAGCTTAGCATTAGAGGTGCGAAGGTAGCATGGGACAATATTTGTTTGCCTAAGGAGGAAGGGGGTTTGGCATTAAGAACATGGTAACTTGGAATAGGGCAGCCATGACCAAACACTTATGGGCTCTCTGTAATGATGACAGTAACTCTCTTTGGTCTTCTTGGGTTCGCTCTTATCTTTTGCGAGGCAGAAGTATTTGGGAGATCAAATGCCCCAGGGATTGCTCTTGGAGTTGGCGGAAGATTCTTAGTCTTCGCAGCCTTGTCCGATGGAAGATGAGATATCGAGTGGGCAATGGGAGTAGTATTTCACTTTGGTTTGACCATTGGCATCCCCTTGGTCCTCTTATTGAGGTGTTTGGGGAAAGGTCTATCTATGATTCTGACCTTGGGCAGAATGCCAAGGTGGAGGCTATTATTGACGGCCAGGAGTGGCACTGGCCTATCTCTCGCTCCCCTGCATGGCTTGAGCTCATTAGTAGTACTCCACTTCATTCCGACCAGATAGCAGAAGGCCGGATGTCTTGCAGTGGATTGATGCTCCGAAGGGTTCCTTCTCTGTTCGTGGTGTTTGGGAGTCGTTGCGCCCGCGTCATAGTAGAGTGGACTGGTGGAAGCTTGTTTGGCATAGCCAAGCTATTCCAAGGATGTCCTTTATTCTTTGGTTAGCCATCCAGGATGCCTTGTATACTCAAGCTAAGCTCATACGCTTTGGCATTATTCAGGTCGCCCAATGTGTTTTATGTGGGGGTGGGCATGAGGATGTGGATCATTTATTTTTTGCGTGCCCATTCTCTCAGCGCATCTGGTCCATTCTTTGTGCCAAGTGTAATATTCCGTGGGCCTCACGTAGATGGATGGATACGATCTCTTGGCTTTCTCAAATGGATGGTCGTTCACTCTTGGGTCGAACTGCAAAGCTTATGGTGGCAGCTGTGGTCTACTACATTTGGAGGAAACGTAATGCTCGTTTGCATGGCGATGACCCTACACATGAGTGTGTTCTTCTGAGAGAGATTACTTTTTGTATTGTGACTTGAATTAATCTCACACGGGGTGTGATTCCATCTCCTGCTAATAGATGGCTTCACAGTTCGTAGGGATTCTCTGATGATATCTTTTGATACTCTCATCATTTTGTTCTTACAAGCTTTGTAGTTAGTTGTTGTGGCTAAAGGGGTATGCCCTCCTAGCCTTTGATTTCTGGGGTATGCCCCTGTGCATTTGTACGTCATTTCTTCAATTTGGATATATACACACTTACCTTTATCCAAAAAAAGGGGGGCAGCTTGTTCTGGAAGTCCCACAGAAGTCACAGAAGGCAGGAGACGAGGAAGAGAGAAAACCAGTCGGGATGGAAGCCTTCTCCACTGTTGCTGTCGTCCATAATTCCATAGAAGGCTGATTTCTTCACTAGGGTTAGATGCAGCCCTAACAAAAGGACAAGGATTTTTGTATTTTTTGATTTCTATTCTTAGAGTTGTATAAACTTTGTTTGTGCTTAATGAATATTCTCTTTTATCTCATATTTAATTTATGTGATTTTAAATATGATGTTTATACAATTGTTCTTCATGATCACTAAGTAGGTGTGAGATAATCCATGCTTAGAAAAGATGCGGTGTCCTGCCACATTAGTTTAGGGTAGACATCTCATGCCAACTGAAGATAGATTTTCCTAAAATTACTTTTATAAACTTTTAATTGAATGCTTATAAGGTTTGTAGCCAGTTTGCATGTTAATCCAAGAACGAATTAAAATATAATTGATCTTTGTTCCTATGTTAGTGGTGAATTCTTTGCCCTAGGTTCTTTTATTCATATAATTTTTAGTTGCATCTCTTATTAAATTGCTTATTTCAATAGTCTTCACAAACTCTCTTTTTCAAATATTTTTTACGAAAATAATTGTACCCCAATTCCTGTGGATCGATACCCGTAATCACTATCCTACAAGATACATGCTATTGCGTGGTCTTTAAAATTAACTATCAACAATCTATTTTATATTGCATATACTCCAAGTTTTGTCATCATCAAAAAGGCAGAGATTGATGACCCAAAAATTGATTTTGATGATCACAAAATCTTGAAGTATAATTACTAATGTTTGTGTTGCAAGAAGAAAGATAATTTGTTTTGCAAGAAGCATAGCAAGTTGGAAGAATACAAGAAGGTCTCAAAAGCTCGCAAGAAAAGTTGGAAGAAAGCTACACTTCATTGGCTCAGGCTCAAGTTCAAGTTCAAGGGATTCAAGTTGGAGGAGCAATTCTAAGAAAAATTCAAAAGAATAGACCTTGAGTCGACTCCTATAAGTTCAGAGTCGATTCTGACACTTTGGAGTCTCATGGCACAGAGCCGACTCCCGCAAAAAAAGATAGAGACACAAGTTTTTCAGGAACAGAGCTCAAGCCGACTCAAGGTCGAGTCGACTCAAGCTCGAGTCGACTCAAGCGCGAGCCGACTCCCGCAAGAAAAGATAGAAATCCAATTTTGAAGAGTCTGAGTTTGAGTCGACTCCCGACAAGCTCGAGTCAACTCCTGCTTCAGCCAAGTCGACTCGAACTGTTTACGAGCCGACTTGTATAGAAAAGACAGAGAACTGATTTTCAAGTTGCAGACCTCGAGTCGACTCGAACTGTTCACGAGCCGACTAGCATAGAAAAGACAGAGAGCTGATTTTCAAGTTGCAAAGCTCGAGTCGACTCCTACTTCAGGCGAGTCGACTCAAGGTCTGCTCGAGTCGACTCAAAAACTGCTGGAAGGCATAACGACTAGTTTTTCACGACTCCAACGGCTAGTTTTTCACTCCCAACAAGCTCTATTTTGTCTCCAACGGCTAGAATCAAGTTTCTACCACATCAAAGACTGTAAATATGAGACAACCAAGTGGATTAAGTGGAAACTCCACTACCTAAATGCCCAAATCATAAAAGAGCCCCGAAAACTAGAGTATAGGAGAGAGCAACCAAGTGAAAAGCTTAAAAGTCTTATTGCAAGTTGTTAAGTGATTGTTGTTTCCTTATTTTATTTTGATGAGCTCAAAACACTTGAGTATATTTCATATTATACTAATGAATTCAAGTGAGTATTTGATAAGAGCACACTTCGGACCGTCCTGAAAATAGGTAGAGAAAGAGGAACTTGACCCTATCCATGACCTGCCGGTAGAACCAAAGTTATCAAAAGAAGCGTGACCCTAACCGCGACCTGCCGGTAGAACCAACACTATCAAGTTCTAATCCAAGAACAAAGGTGAAGCTCTCACATAAGAGATACTCTCAAATTTCATTCATGCGTCCTTCTTCTCTCAAGTACAATCAGGTGCTATTTTAAGGCTGAAATGGCTTCAAAGGGAAGCAACTCCTAGGAAATTACATAGCACTACTTGTCATGCATTTACCAAGGCTGCATTTACCAAGACTTGGAAAAATGCATGTTACACCTACTCTTAGAAAAGTAACCAGAACTTAGGAAAAAGATCCCAAAGTAATTATAGTGACTTTGGGAACTACAAGAAAGTCTGAATGTGACCTGGGGAATACAAAATATCTTCTGAAAAATCACCCCAAAAATATGCACGAAAATCCAAATACAATAGGAAAGTTGGCCTTCCCATGAATACTTCTTGTCATGTGATTTGGACATTCCAAAGTGTTGTATTCAGGTTGGACTCAAAGCATCTTCACCCAATTGTATGAAAGTAACCCAATTAGGTGCAGCCTCCATCTCACGTTAGTCTTCTTTTCCTTTGATTTTTATGATCAGGCTTTTCAAAGCTTGTTTCATCCTCTTAGTCTTGGCCCTAGTCATAGGACCTTCAATTCCATGCAAAGGATCTTTAGATGGGCTGGTTGCGTCTCTATTAGTATTTTTTAGGAATATATTGCTATATACATTAGGATAACTTAGAAAATGGTTAAGGATTATTGAGACCAGTTATTATAATGTTTGGAACCATTTTTACCTTCAGCTGCACTCGAGTCGACTCCAAGATTTTTTGAGTCGACTCTGGCACCAAAGATTGTATCTGACATGATCTCAAGTTGACACCCAGGTTGGACAAGTCGACTCCGGATAGATTGACTGAAAACAGAATTACCGAGTTCAAAGTGCGAGTCAACTCACGCTGAGATTGAGTCGACCTCAGAGAAAAAATAGAACACTTATTTCAACCCAACTGATACCAGGTCGACTCCACCTGATATCGAGTCGACTCCAACAAAAAGATAGAAGAAATATTTATCAACCTAACTGATATCGAGTCGACTCTAATCGTTATTGAGTCGACTCCAAAAAGAAAGACAGAAGAGTGTTTTTTCTACGGCACTGAATCGAATCGACTCTTAAAGATCGCGAGCTACCTCCAACTTCTGGCGAGCCGACACCAGATGACACGAGTCGACTCCAACAAGAAAAGATAGAAAAATTAGTTTCTGGCACTCTGAGATCGAGTCGAGACTTGAAAGATGTGAGTCGTCTTCTGCTTGTGGGGAGTGGACTCCGGAATGTCACGAGCCGACTTCTGGAGGACTGCTGGGTAAATATTTTTAAAAGATAAAGTGAGGAAGTCATCACCTGAAGAACATGAGTCGACTCCAGCCACAGTCGAGCTGTCTCCAAGTCACGGAAGTCGACTCCAATCTCAACGGTCACATTGTCAGGTTGCACAGTTGAGTCAGAACGGCTCTTTCACTTTTTGTAACGGCTAGTTTTCAAAAAGGAATGCTCTAAAAAGTGTTTAAAAGGAGAAAGGAGATAAGAACAAAGTATCCATTAAAGTGTATTCAAGTTTACATCCACCAAAAAGGATTGAAGCTTTTCTCAAAGCAAAAAGAGGAGTAATTGCCCCAACATCAAATCCAGAAGTACTCCTCTCATTCAAGGCTCGATTAACTGATCCTCAACCACCAGCATATTCAAAAGAGGATTCAGAAGAGAAGAAGCCACATCCTACTTCAACATAAAATCTGTTTGAAAGCTTATTCTCTTTAATATTATTTTTATTGTGCTGTAACTATATATCTTTTATATATTCTATTATTATACTTGATTCAATCAGGAGATTGAATTCAGGGGAACAAGGTTAGTTGGTGAACCAGTATAAAACCAGCAAGATAGGTTGTGGTTGGTGAACCAGGGAAAACCAATTGGGTTAGACTGTAATCCTAGGTAAAACAATTAGTTTTGGCTATAGTCCATTCCTGTGAAAACCGACCGAGTTTATTGTGATCTCGTGAAAACAACAAGTTAGGTTGTGAGCTTGTAAACAACCGACTGTATCCAGGAAGATTATAGTGGAATTTCCAAAAGAATTTGGGGAGTGGACGTAGGAGCAGGGTTAGCTCCGAACCACTATAAAACTTGTTGTGTTTGTGTTGTGGTTCTGTGGGTATCTCATTTCCATTACTTTCTTTATAGTTAAGATTTTTCACTTAGATTAAAATCAAGAAAGCTTTCATAAACTCATTTGATATTTTGAAAAGAAACCAAAGTCATTATTCATAACCCAATTCACCCCCCCCCCGGGTTGTCTATTTGGGCAACAAGTGGTATCATTGAATGAGAATCTTCATTCAAGCTCAAGATTATGATGTATGGAGCATCATTGAAAAAGGACCACACATCCCTACACACACAATAGATAACATCTCCATTCCTAAGCCTGAAAAAGATTGGGATGATCATAATAGGAGAAAAGCTCAACTGAATGCTAAGGCAATGAATGTCTTATATTGTGCCTTAGATGCTAATGAATTCAATAGGATCTCCTCTTGTGCTTCAGCTAAAGAAATATGGGACATACTTGAGGTTACCCATGAAAGAACTAATCAAGTAAAAGAGTCTAAAATAAACATATTAGCACATAAATATGAACTTTTCAAAATGGAACCTCCTGAAATTATTACTTGCATGTTTACAAGAGTCACTGATATCATTAATGGGCTGAAATGTCTTGGCAAATTATATACTAATAGTGAACTTGTCAGGAAAGTTCTACGTTCTTTACCTCGAACATGGGAAGCTAAAGTAACAGCAATCCAAGAAGCCAAGAATCTTAACACACTTCCACCTGAAGAACTTCTTGGATCCCTGATGACTCACGAGCTGACTATGAAGGAACATACCGAGGATGAAAACCAAAGAAGAAAGGTAATTGCACTTAAATTCACTACCAAAGAAAATACATACAACAGCAGCAATGAAGATGAAAATGAGGAAGATGAGGAAGAAGCCCTACTTGTAAAGAAGTTCAAAAAATTCATGAACAAGAGGAGGCCTCCCTACAAAAAGAAGTTTACCTCTCATGCCTTCGACCGAGACAAAGGTAAAGAAAAGGAAAGAGAGGCAATCAAGTGCTATGAATGTAACAAATCGGGACACTTTAGAACTGATTGCCCACTCGTGAAGAAGCTTGGAAAAATGAAAAAAAGGTACTCCTCATAACCTTAAGCAAAAGTGATAATTCATTACCAGAGGAAGAATCACAAGAAAAAGCAAATGTCTACCTTATGGCAAATGAAGATGAGGTAAAACCTGAAACACATCTTGATTTTACTTTTAATGAATTATATGTTGCATTTAATAAATTAATGGATGTATGTAGAACTTTAACCTCAATGAACGAAGAGTTTAAACTCTCAAATCAATCACACATATAGAAAATTGTAATCTTAACAAAAGAAAGAGAAAGGTTGACTAAAGAATTTTAGAATTAAAAATAACTAATCAATCTATGAAAGACTGCTTAATTAATGACACAAATCTACTGAAAATTGAAAATCAGCTTTTAAGTAAGGAAGTTAATAAATATAAACCAATTGTTGCAAAATTTACACTCAATTTAGAAAAACTAAAAATGATTCTTAATAATCAAAAAGCTGTTTTTAATAAAGCTGGTTTAGGATACAAGCCTAATAACAAATAGAAATTACTTAAAAATTTCTTTGTAAGAGCTAAAGATACTCAAACAGAAAGTATTGCACATTTTAGTAATAAAGAAATTAGGGATGAACCAAACATAATTAATCACACAAAAATAGAAAAGTAAAAGAAAGAAAAATTTGTTTGGGTTCCAAAAGGGACCATCTACACTAACCATATAAGACCCAAGAAAGTTTGGGTACCTAAATCTATTTGATGTGTGCTTCTAGGAATGCCTTGCGGCCAAACGTAATGAAAGAAGTTGGTACCTAGACAGTGGTTGTTCAAGATATATGACAGATGAAAAAGATCATTTTCTCACCCTTGAAGCAAAAGAAGGTGGTATAGTGACTTTCGGTGATAACAACCAAGGTCGTATAAAAGGCATTGGTAAAATTCAAATTACCCCTTCTACCTATATTGATAATGTATTGTATGTTGATGGACTTAAGCACAATTTGATTAGTATCAGTCAACTATGTGATAAAGGATTTGAGATCTCATTTAAATCATCATTGTGCATAGTAATCAATCCAATTGACAATAGCATAGTATTTAAAGGACTAAGACATAGAATTGTATACTTAATAAATCTAGATGATCTCACAAAAAATAGCCACTGCTTAGAAGCAAATGATGCTAAGATAAATGATGGAAGTTGGTTGTAGCATCGTAGATTAGGTCATACTAACATGCTAATCAAAAAGGACCTAGTAATTAGATTACCAAAACTTAAATTCGAGAAAGATAGAGTTTGCAATGCATGCCAACTTAGTAAACAAACAAAGAATTCATTCAAATATAAGGATGCAATCTCAACTACTAGGCCATTAGAACTACTCCACATGGATCTCTTTAGACCAACTAAAACTATTAGTCTAGGTGGAAAGAGGTATGGACTTATGATTATAGATGATTACTCTAGGTTCACATGGGTTCTATTCTTGGCACATAAAAATGAAGCTTTCAACTCATTCAAGAAATTCTACAAGAAAGTCATAAATGAAAAGAATACCATAATTATAGGTATAAAAAGTGATCATGGTACAGAATTTGAAAATCAACTTTTTGAAAACTTTTGTAGTGAAAATAGAATTGAGCATAACTTTTCTGCACCTAGAACTTCACAGCAAAATAGAGTGGTGGAAAGGAAAAACAGGACCTTGGAAGAAATGGCAAGAACCATGTTGTGTGAAAGCAATCTCCCAAAGTATTTTTGGGCTGAAGCAATTAACACCTCATATTATATCCTAAACATGATTTTATTCAGACCTATCTTGAAAAGAACACCATATGAACTTTGAAAAGAAAGAAAGCCAAAATTAAACTACTTTCATGTATTTGGTTGTAGGTGTTTTATTCATAATAATGGAAAATACAACTTAGAAAAATTTGATGCCAAATCAGATGAAGGAATCTTTCTAGGATATTCTTGGTCTAGTAGGGCATATAGAGTATTCAACAAAAGAATTCTTATAGTTGAAGAATCGATACATGTTATCTTTGATGAAACTAATGGAACTTCCTCTAGCAAGAAAGTAGTTGTTGATGATGATGCAGGATTTCTAGAAGACAAACTTGAAAAGGTAAGCATTTGCAAGGAAGAACAAAGGCAAAGTGAAGATACCCCTATAATCCAAGAGGAAACAACTGAACATGATCTTACCGAAGCTTGGAGGTATACTTATGGGCACCCTAAGGAATTAATCCTTGGTGATGCATCTCAACCGGTAAGAACAAGAGCATCTCTTAGGATTCTAAATAATAATATGGCCTTCGTTTCACAATTTGAACCAAAGAATATCAGAGAAGCTGAAAATGACATTAATTGGATTAATGCCATGCAAGAAGAATTGAATTAATTACAAAAGAAATAAGGTTTGGAATCTAGTTGAAAGACCCACTAAATTTTCTGTTATTGGAACTAAATGAATTTTCAAAAACAAGCTTGATGAAAAAGGAATAGTTGTAAGGAACAAGGCAAGACTAGTAGCAAAAGGATATAACCAAGAAGAAGGAATAAATTTTGATGAACCTTTGCTTCGGTTGCTAGACTAGAAGCAAAAAGATTCTTACTTGCTTTTGTATGCCATATGGACTTCAAACTATTTTAAATGGATGTTAAAAGTGCCTTTTTAAATGGCTATATTACTGAAAAAGTTTATGTTGAACAACCATTTGGGTTTGAAGACCATAACTATCCTAATCATGTCTACAAACTTAACAAAGCTCTATATGGTCTAGAACAAGCTCCCAGGGCTTGGTATGAAAGATTGAGCAAATTCCTTTTGGATAATGATTTCTGTGGAGTGATTGATTATAACCCTATTTGATTTTGATGAGCTCAAAGCATTTGAGTATATCTTATGTTATACTAATGAATTCAATCTAGTGTTTCAGCCCAATATTTGTGAATCTATGTTTAATTATCTCTAGCCTTGGTTCAATACATTTTGGCTAAGTATGGAACTCAGTTTGAACCAAAGTCTGGAATGCGAGTCGACTCCGGAAGATTTCGAGTCGACTCCGGAAGATTTCGAGTCGACTCCAAGTGATTCAGACGTTTTGGCACAGACTCGAGTCGACTCCGGCACATTACGAGTCGACTCCGACTGAGAACAAACAGCAGGACAGAAAGATGAATCTCAGACCCTGTCACCGAGTCGACTCCTGAAGAATTCGAGTCGACTCCGATGCTTGCCGAGTCGACCCCCGATAGTTTCGAGTCGACTCCAAGGAGTAACAGATAGAAAGACAGAGAAGTTGTTTTAGACTCTGAGAACCGAGTCGACTCTAGAAGAACTCGAGTTGACTCCAACGGTTGGCGAGTCGACTCCAAAGAAAGCAAGAGTCGACTCTCAAAGGAATGCAAGACTAAAAGTTAGAGAGCCAACTTCGGTCTCTGAGAGCCGAGTCGACTCCCGCAAAGTCCGAGTCGACTCCGAGGCAGTTCAACTTCAACGACAGAAGAGCAGTTTTTCGGTCTCTGAGAGCCGAGTCGACTCCCGCAAAGTCCGAGTCGACTCCGAGGCAGTTCAACTCCAAAGACAGAAGACTAGTTTTCAGGCTCTGAGAGCCGAGTCGACTCCAAGAGAATCCGAGTCGACTCGAGAAAGTAAATCCGAAAGAAAGATCTTTGGATCCCTGAAAACGAGTCGTCTCCAGAAGGCAGAGTCGTCTCCAGATATTGGCGAGTCGACTCCAAGTTTGGCCGAGTCGACTCCAGAACGGGACAGCACTTTAATTCAAATCCTGAACAGTGGGCGAGTCGTCTCCAGTAAAGCATGAGTCGACTCTAGCAACAGCCGAGTCGACTCCAGATCGAGCGAGTCGACTCCGATCCCAACGGACACTGTGTCAGGAGTTGCAGATTGTGCAGAACGGCCCTAAAAGTGAGTCTAACGGCTAGTTTTCTATGGGGATTGCTTAAATAGCCAGATTGAACAGTAATAGACACGAAGGAAGAGACTCCATTCAAAGAAAAAGGTATTTCCACCTACCAAAGCCTCTCTAGAGTAAATACAAGAGAAAGAAGGAAGAAGTGCATTGAAGTCCATCCTCCAAACGTCTTCCTCGCATTCAAGGCTCCCCTTCTGACAGCAAATCTTCAGCACATTCAAGAGGAGTTGCAGAGTTTGAGAAGCCCCTTTCTCCACATCCAAAAATCTGTTTGAGGGCTTCTAACTCTTCTTTGTTCATATTGTTTATATACGCTTTTCAAGAAGCTATCCTTGTACTCTTTTCAAACTGCTTTTCTTACTTGATTCAATCAGGGGATTGAATCAAGGGTGTCAAGGTTGGTTGGTGAGCCGAGGGTAAAACCAACGTGTAAGGGTTCGATTGTGATCCCGGGAAAACAATCGGGTGGTTCTAGTCGGTGAGCCTATGAAAACCGACCGAGTTCGTTGTGATCTCGTAAAACAACAAGTTGGGTTGTGAGCTCGTAAAACAACCGGCTGTAATCCGATGGATTATAGTGAACTCCCAAGTGAAGCTTGGGGAGTGGACGTAGGAGCAAGGGTTAGCTCCGAACCACTATAAAATCTCTTGTGTTTGTGATTGTTTCATTGTCTCTTCCATTCCCTTCATTCACTGCATATAGAAAACTAATTAATCCACTTGCAATAAGTTTTAATTAGTTACTCACAAAGTTTTTTAATTGCAATAATTACTTAAAACTCAATTCACCCCCTCCTCTTGGGTTGTCTTTTTGGGCAACAAGTGGTATCAGAGCAGGAACTTTTCTATCAAAAGAGTAAAAGATCAAAATGACAACCCTATTTGGATCTTCTCATATTGAGGAGCAATCCACCCATAGACCTTCATTCTTTAATGGAACCGACTACTCCTATTGGAAGGCTAGGATGAGGATATTTATCCAAGCTCAAGACTATAAGATTTGAAGCACTATAGTTAATGGATCATACATCCCATCAATTTTTGTAGAGGGTGTTACTATACCCAAACTTGAAAAAGATTGGGATGACAATGATATTAGGAAGGCACAACTAAATGCCAAAGCAATAAATGTGCTTTATTGTGCCTTAGACCGTAATGAATTCAATAGAGTCTCAACTTGCAATTCTGCAAAAGAGATATGGGATAGGCTTGAAGTGACCCATGAGGGCACGAATCAAGTAAAAGAATCTAAAATAAACATACTAGTTCATAAATATGAACTATTTAAGATGGAATCTAATGAAACTATCACTTGCATGTTTACTAGATTTACTGATATTGTCAATGGCCTAAAAAGCCTTGGCAAAAATTATACTAACAGTGACCTTGTCAGGAAAATTCTTTGATGTTTGCCAAGATCATGGAGGCCAAGGTAACGGCAATCCAAGAAGCCAAGGACTTGAACAAGCTTCCACTTGAGGAACTTCTTGGATCCCTAATGACGCACGAGCTCACAATGAAACAACACAGCGAAGAGGAATCCTCTCATAAGAAAAAGGTAATAGCTCTCAAATCTACTTATTCTAACAAGGATTTATCTTGCAGTAGCAGCAGTGAAGAAGAAGATAATGAGGGAGATGATGATGAGGCTCTTCTCGTGCGAAAGTTCAGAAAATTCATCAACCGAAAGAAGTCCTTTCATCAGAGGAGAGGTCCCTCAAGTTCCTACTACAAGGATAAAGGTAAGAAAAGGAAAAATGAAGGAATCGGATGCTATGAATGCAAGAAGCCGGGACATTTCAGAGTTGATTGTCCCTTGCTCAAGAAGGGCAGCAAATATAAGAAAAAGAAGTCCTCGTCTCCACCTTAACGGATTTCGATTCATCATCATCATCATCGGATGAGAAACAAGAGGAAAAGGCCAACTTCTGTTTTATGGCGAACGAAAATGAGGTAACATCTGAAACGCATTTAGATTTTACCTTTGATGAATTGTATGATGCGTTTAATGAATTAATGGATGAATATAAGACAATAAATCTTAAGAATAAAGAGCTAAAACTAACCAATCAATCTCACTTCCATAAATATGATAAATTAATTAAGGATAAGGATTTTATCATTAAAGAAAATTTAGAACTTAAAACAAGCAAGCAAATGCTAATTCAAAAAACTAATACCTTAATTAAAGATAACGAAAAACTAACCAAGGAAATTTCAGAACTTAAAAACGATAAACAAACTATAAGAAATAATCTCACAAAAGACTTAAACATACTAAAAACAGAAAAACAAAAGTTAGCACAAGAACTTGAAAAATACAAACCTTTTGTAGAAAAGTTTACATATAGCTCTGAAAAATTGGAAATGATGCTTAATAATCAACGAGCTGTGTTTAATAGAGCTGGTTTAGGGTATAAACCTAAGAATAAGCAAAAGCTTCTTAGTAATTTTTTTGTAAAAGCAGGGGAAAGCAAAATTAAGAATATAACCTGTTTTTGCTGTGGAAAAATAGGACATAAAGCTAATGTGTGTGACCATAGAAAAGGAAAAGCTAAAAGAAAAATTAAAAAGATTTGGGTTCCAAAAGGAACCAACATTACTAACCATGAAGGACCCAAGAAAACTTGGGTACCTAAAATTGTATGATTTTCTTGTGTAGGAGTGTCTTGCAGCCAAGGTCGACAAAAACTGTTGGTACTTGGATAGTGGCTGCTCAAGACACATGACGGGTGACAAAGAGCAATTCTTCATCCTTGAGCCTAAAAAGGGAGGTGCAGTGACATTTGGAGACAATAACCAAGGTCACATCATTGGTATAGGTAAAGTACAAATCACCTCCTCAATCTTTATTGATAATGTACGATTTGTAGATGGTCTTAAGCATAACTTACTTAGCATAAGTCAATTATGTGATAGGGGTTTTGATGTTCTATTTAAGCCAACCCTATGCATCATAACCAACTCAATTGACAATAGCTTAGTATTCAAAGGAATAAGACGTGGAAATGTATACGTAGTAGATCTTGAAGATTTTGCCAAAAATAACCCTTACTTAGTAGCTAGTGATACTAAGGTTAATGATATAAGTTGGCTATGGCACCGTAAGTTAGGTCATGCAAGTATGGATACAATATCAAAACTAGTTAAAAGAGATTCTGTAATAGGTTTGCCAAAACTAAAATTTGAGAAAAATAAAATTTGTGAAACGTGTCAATATGGCAAACAATCTAGGAGCTCTTTTAAATCCATAAATTGTGTCACTACTACTAGACCCCTTGAACTACTACACATGGATCTATTTGGACCAACTAGAACTACTAGTCTTGGTGGTGTTGGGTTGTGGAGCCTGATCCATTCCCTTTTCCAAGACCCCTATGTGCACTATGGTGGTGGAGGATCAAGGGAAGACAAGCCAGAAAGAGTTCAAGAAGATTCAGAGTTGAATCAGCAAAGAAAGAAACCCTCAGCAAGGTCCGGAGTCGGCTCCAGCAGACTTGGAGTCGACTCTGGCACGCAGGCAGACTTGGCACAGTCTTGGAGTCGACTCCAGATCCATAGGAGTCGACTCTCCAGTGTTGGAGTCGACTCGAGAACTCCAGGAGTCGACTCCCACAGGCAGACAGAGAGGCATTTTCTGTGGACTGTTTTCGAGTCGACTCGCAGACTTGCGGGAGTCGACTCGAGCACGATTTTCACGCGAGGCTGAGTTATGAACCGGGTCCAAGCCAAGGTTTTTTTTTGAGCCCTAATCAAAGTAAGAGATTGGGAGGTATATATAGACTTCTTGTGGGACACGAGAGGTGGGTGGCAACCTTGAGAAACCCTAGAACTCATCAACGAGAAGTTTCTAAAAGGAGATCCTTTGTGTGCATCAGGAAGACGACGCGTTGCTTGTCTTGAGAGAGATTGTTTTGCTGTAAGAAAGAGAGTTTGTTCTCTTCTCTTGAATCTCTGTAACTTTCTTTGATTATATAGTGAAGTATTGATCTGTGCGGTTGTGGACGTAGGAGCAAGGGACTCCGAACCATATAAACTTGGGTGTCTTGTGCGTTTTGCTATTGTTTTTGCCGTGTTCTTCTTTCTCCTACTATTTCTTATATTCCGCAATCGTAGGGTTGATCCCTAACAACTGGTATCAGAGCCATCTGGTTCAAAGGAAAAAGTGGGAGCAATGGCGGCTGAAGAAGGTAAGGTCAAGATTGACAGATTTGACGGCAAAGATTTGGTTTCTGGAAGATGCAGATCGAAGATTATTTATATCAGAAGAAACTTCATCTACCTCTTGAAGGTATGAAACCGATAGATATGTCACAGGCCGACTGGGATGTAATGGATCGTCAGGCTTTGGGAGTTGTTCGCTTGACATTGGCTCAAAACGTTGCGTTCAACGTTTTGGAAGAGAAGACAACAGCAGGTTTGCTGAAAGCACTGTCGAATATGTATGAAAAACCCTCGGCCTCCAACAAGGTGTACCTGATGCGCCGTTTATTCAATCTGAAGATGAGTGAAGGTTCCTCTGTTACTGATCACATCAATGAGTTCAATCTGATTACGAGCCAGTTGAGTTCGGTGGAAATCAGTTTTGAGGATGAAGTTCGTGCCCTAATTCTTCTATCCTCCTTGCCAGAAAGTTGGGGTGCAACGGTGACAGCTGTAAGCAGCTCCTGCGGCTCAAACAAACTGAAGTTTGAGGAGGTCCGAAATCTGATACTCAGTGAAGATATCAGAAGGAGGGAGTCTGGTGTGAAATCTGGTTCGATTCTGAACACATCTGAAGGCAGAGGAAGAACTGTGCAACGCAGTGAAAACCGTGGCAGATCAAAGTCTAAGAGGAGGAGCAAGTCTAGATCGAAAGGTGATGGCTGCTGGCATTGTGGCAAGATAGGCCACACGAGGAAGAATTGTTGGCTCAGAAAGAAGAATCCAAGCAAGGGGCAGAACGAGGTGTCCGTGAATGCAACCACAGATGAAGCCAACGATGCTTTGATTCTTAGCGTGGACAGTCCTATGGAATCGTGGATACTAGACTCTGGAGCTTCATTTCATTCTACCTCACGGAAGGAGTGTATGCTAAATTACACTGCAGGAGACTTCGGAAAGGTTTATCTCGCTGATGATGAGCCTTTAGATATTGTGGGGAAAGGTGAAGTTCATATCAGGATGCCGAATCAGTCAGTATGGAAACTGAAGAATGTGAGGCATGTCCCAGGCTTGAAGAGAAACTTGATTTCTGTTGGGCAGCTTGACAGCGAAGGGTATGTTACTACCTTCGTAGGTGGTTCATGGAAAATTACCAAAGGTGCTATGGTGATAGCACGTGGGAACAAGTTGGGGACTCTCTACATGACCAATGACACCAAGGATACGGTGGCATTAACAGAAACAGGTGCAGATAGTTGTCTTTGGCATCGCAGACTCGGACATATGAGTGAGAAAGGTATGAAGATGATGGTGAAGAAGAACAAGCTAGCAGATCTGAAAACTGTTGATGTAGGTCTCTGTGAAAACTGCATATTTGGGAAGCAGAAAAAGGTTAGTTTCTCAAAGGGTGGAAGAACACCGAAGACAGAAAAGCTAGAGCTTGTACACACAGATGTGTGGGGGCCTTCACCGGTTGCATCTCTTGGAGGCTCACACTATTATGTCACGTTCATTGACGACTCTACCAGAAAGGTTTGGATTTATTTCATGAAGCACAAATCAGAGGTATTTGTCACCTTTAAGAAGTGGAAAAGTCTGGTGGAGAATGAATCTGGTGCAAAGATAAAACGACTAAGGTTTGATAATGGCGGTGAGTAGGACAGCAGTGAGTTCAAGGAATTCTGCGCAGTGAATAGAATCCGAATGGAGAAGACAATACCGAGCACACCGCAGCAAAATGGGGTGGCTGAGCGAATGAACAGAACCTTGAACGAGAGAGCCAATAGTATGAGGATCCATGCTGGTTTGCCCAAGATGTTTTGGGCTGAGGCAGTCAACACCGCAGCGTATCTAATAAACAGAGGCCCGTCGGTTCCCCTAGATTGCAAATTGCCTGAAGAAGAGTGGACAGAAAAAATAGTAAATTTGTCACACTTGAGGGTCTTTGGGTGTGTCTCCTTTGTGCACATCAATGCAGAGAAAAGGGACAAGCTAGATGCAAAGTCCAGAAAATGTTTCTTCATTGGATACGGTACAGATGATTTTGGTTACAAGTTCTGGGATGCGCAGAACCAGAAGGTCATCAGAAGCAAGGATGTGATATTCAATGAGCGAGTTCTCTATAAGGACAAGAATACTTCAGATCTTGAGAATGTAGGGGAGCAAAGCAAGGAAAAACAACAAGTTGAGTTGCAAGAGATTACAGAAGAAGACGTTGCCAAAAGAGTTCAGAGAAATCATGAAAATTCAGAAACTGTTGCGGCACAACCTCAACCAAGTATACCGCAGCTGAGAAGATCTACAAGAATCTCCAGACAACCGGACAGATATTCATCCTCTTTACATTATCTGCTATTGACAGATGAAGGTGAACCCGAGTGTTATGAAGAAGCCATGAAAAGCAAAGATTCGGTGAAGTGGGAGTTAGCCATGAAGGACGAGATGAAGTCCTTGGATAGAAATCAAACTTGGGAGCTCAGTTCACTACCAGAAGGCAAGAAGGCTTTACAGAACAAGTGGGTCTACAAAGTTAAAGAGGAACATGATGGCAGCAAGAGGTACATGTTAGATGTATGCCCTAGAAGCCAATTTGGCTGACACATTGTTGATTCTAGGGACATAATTTTGTACTTGACTATTTATTATTGAATAAATAAAAGGCATCTTTTCATTCATATTGTTTATGTGTCTATGAATCGTCCAAGAAATTAATAAGATGATGATACATATTCTCAAGAGTTGAGAATTTGAGCCATGTATCATTGGTGATTAATTTCTAAATGCTCCTGATCAAAGGATCATCACGAGGACGGTGATCGATCCGATCAGTGCACAGATCACTCTCCTTCTGGATGGACGAGACTTGAGTCCACAGTGTAGGGACACTGAAGTGATAGTGCAGGTGCTTGTTAGAGAACAAGGGTACTGAGCGTGACCAATACAAAAAGTCACTTGGATGTCTATCCACTCGTCAGTGACTTGCTTGATGTTGCAGTAGTGTGACTGGTCCTTTGACCTGCGGTGCTTCGGCTGCTCACAGTGGGGTTATTGTAGTTTGACTGCACACATACATGGTCCCTAGCCATATGGGTCCATGCAGTGTAGATTGGCTGCAGTAAGTTCACTGTAGGAGTAGGGTATGCACCTATATGGAATCTATCGACCTTGATAGATACGGAGAGATCCTATGTGATTTATAAGACTGAGTTCGTAAGACCTCGGCCGGGGCAGTATGCACAGTGGAGAAAGAGTTTCTCACTATCGAACTCGAGTCGAATAAATCTTGACATATGACAGACGATGGGGTTTGACGAGTTGTCCATGACCTCCGTCCTGTAGGGATCCACGATAGTAGGACTGTATCACATGTTAACTGCACCTAGAGGTTCATCATTCCATTCTGCTGGGTAGCCACTACATGCTGCTAGGTGTCACTGGTGGATGGTGGGACTCATAGGGATTATCTTGATGATCGATAAACCCTAATGAGTTGAGTTGGAATCGTTCCAACCCATTGAAAGGAGTTTTCAATGATATAGTGATAGAGATCACAATATATCTCACTACCAGTCAGAATAGAACCTATGGGGTCACACACACTAGAAGTATTGACCGATCCGATGGTTGAAATCGTGATTAGGAATCACAAGAAATCAATTTGATTGATAAGAAGTTGAAGAAGGAAAAAGGAATTAATTAATTGGACTTGAAACAAGAATCCTACTTCGGGTAGGATAACTAGAGTTCTAATTGGATTAGGACTGGGATTCCTACTTGGAATAGGATTCCTCAATCCTAATGAGATTAGGAGTTTTGAATTGGATTCCTACTTGGAGTAGGATTTCTAGAAATCCTAATCGGATTAGGACTTCGGATTCAAGTAGAGTCCTAATTGGATCAGGACTAAAATTAAACAAATCCTAATTGGATTAGGATTCCTTAAGTCCAAATTAATTATTAATCTAATGAATCAACATGACTCCTAATTGGATTAGGATTGAAGAGTTCAATTGAGTCATGGTTCATTCAAATCCTAATTGGATTAGGACTAGCATAGATTGAACCCAATTTGGCTAATCCTAATTGGATTGGGATTAAACCATAAGAGAGGCACCCAATCCTCTTTGGAAGAGGATTAGGGCATCACAAGAAGGAGGGTTCACGCCCCTCCTCCTCTCCTTGTGTGCGGCATGAAGAGAAGGGCCGGCGCCCCCCTTCCCTCTTAGGCAATATGTCTAGGGCTCCTAGATTGTAGGAGCCCTAGATGGCTTTATAAGGAGGCATGAGGCCGGCGCCCTAGCTAAGAGCTCTCTTCCTCCTCTTGCTGCCGCCACCAGCCCCCTCCTCTCTTGGTTCAGCCGCAAGCAAAGGGAGAGCAAAGTCCAAGCGTTGGCGTCATCCTCTTCCTCCAATCCTTCTTCCAACGCAGGGAAAAGAAAGAAGGCTGCAGAAGCTGTGTTCTTCTTCCTTGAGTCCCTTCTTCTTCTTCCTCCTCTCAAGCACTTTCAAGAGTTGAAAGAAAGAGAAGAGATCAGCCATCAAAGGAGTCTTTGCAAGGGAGCTAGCACCCCGGGAAGACAAGAAAGCTTTGATCGGTTCTCTACTTCGTGTGGATACCCGTAGAGGCCGGACGTTTGAACGGCTTCAAACGAACCCTCTTCCAAAACCACGAATTCAGATTCGCGGTGATCATCTACCCGCGCAAGGTGAAGATTTGATCTTCCTATTAGTTCTAAAAGTTTTAATTCTTACCTAATTACGAAAGGTCTCGAAACAAGCGTTCATGCGATGAACGTCGAACCCGTGCATGCCGATTCCGCTGCCATCTGAAATTTTTGAAATATCAGCGGCATGGGCGGGTTCCCAACAGTGGTATCAGAGCCTAGGCTTCGTAGATTAAGGTAAGAATTAAATATCTAAAGGCATATTAGATCTGAAAATTAAATGATCATGCATGCTGAAAAATTCTGCATGCAGATTTTTTCAGGGGTGCTGATTTTTTACATGCTGATTTTTATGTGATAAAAAGATGATTCTAATTGCATTGTTAATGGGATTACAAAGTTTAGAATCATGATTAGCATGATCAGCGACCTATGTCATGATATAATCAGTTAAGTTTTAGATCTGAAAATTATAATTGTAGCATACGGTGATGATCATAGGATTCAACCCCTTTTGGTATCAAATGTAATGACCTGCGATGTGATCTGCGATGTCATGTAATTTTTCAGATGCTTGCATGCATCTTATTTGATGTTTTGAGAGGCCTGCGTGCCTCCTAAAAGGAGATGTAAATTATTTTTATTTTATTTTACATCTGGTTGTATTTCTGTGATGTGATGTACATCAACGATCAAGTTGAAGCAAAGGCATGAGATGAAAGGTGATCCAAGCGGTTGATGGCGATGGGATCAAGGGTTGATCAAGGATCGAATCAAGGAGGCTTGGAACCAATTCAAGAGTTGAAGACCACTTGATCAATTGATGTGCATGTGCTTGTAATACGACCTAATTAGAATCCATGATCATCACCTAGTTAAAGTTTAGCTTTAATTATTGCCGCGATTATAACTGCCTGCAATGCGCCGTTTGCATGTGATGTGAATGAGAGTCGGGTAGATAGGTCTACATGTGATGTAGCAAACCCAATTGAGACCTAAATCAAAACCTCCTCAATCAAGTCGAGAGTGAACCGACATGAGCAAGTCATATTAGATTAATTGATCTAATTGGTGTCTAGGAAAGCATGAAAGGTGGTTACTTAATTAGGACCTTACTCTCTGAGTAAGGGGAGCCTCCCACCTGCTTACCTGGCCAATTGTTCGATTACCTCTTATGAAAGGCTCAAGTTGCAAACACTAAGACCTGATTAACCAATATTAAGTCAATAGGTCTTCCACTGTAGTAGAGCTGCTAAGGCCTTTCTGATGTTGACTTGTCTCGGCTGGATACAGTGGTCAAGTTGCATTGGGGGGCTGGACCTCTCTATAGACATGAGATGTTGTAGGGTAAAGGTGGGGTTGGGCACCAATAACTGTTAGGTGAGGACCCAATGACGACTTTATTCCTACGGTTATACGGTGGGTCTGACTTAACTAAGAAATGGGACCAATAACTGTTAGGTGAGGTCTTCATGGCTTAGAGACCAAGTTGCACTGCAACATGCTTGAGAAGCATTGTACAAGAGTTGTACACTCATCCATCTATGTGTCACCAATAACTGTTAGGTGAGGTGGCATGTAAATTGGTGGGACCGCAGTACCCACTAGAAACCCTAGTCGTGTGGGATTTCCGTTTTCCTACCAGGGGAGTGTGAGGAATTCGAGAAAATAGTGGGAGTCACATTTGTTCTAAAAGACCTTAGGACAGATTAGGATCAAGTACAAAAGTCTAACTAGAATCTTTACTCTCTGCAGATACAATGTCGGCTTCAAACCCTTTGACCCGTATTCTTGAGACCAACCGACTGACCGGAACCAATTACAAGGACTGGCTTAGAAATCTCAAAATAGTTTTGGACTGTGAGAAGATAGGCTATATACTTGATTCAGATATCCCCACATTACCAGCACGTCCCACTGATGTTCAGCGTGAGATGCATAAAAAGTGGTTGGACGATGACATTAGAGTAAAATGCTATATGATGGCATCTATGTCTAATGAACTCCAATGCCAGCATGAAAATATAAAGACTGCTAGGGACATACTGGCACACCTACAAGAGTTGTATGGTGAGCAGAGTCGCACAGCTCGTTTTGAAGTGTCCAAGAGGCTTTTCAAAGCGAAGATGCGCGAAGGGCAGTCTGTCCATGATCACGGTCTGACCATGATCAAGGACCTAGAGGAGCTTGAGAAGCTCGGTATGGACATGCACAAGGAATTGCAAGTGGATTTGATCCTACAGTCACTTCCTGATTCATTTGGTCAGTTTATAGTAAACTACCACATGAATAAGATTGAATGCACTAAGACTGAACTAATCAACATGTTGGTAACTGCTGAGGGAGCCTTGAAAGGTTCAAGGGGCAATGTCCTCGCTGCTGAGTTGACTTCTGGTTCCAAGAGAAAGTCTACTTGGAAGAAAAAGAAGCCTGCAAAGAAGCAGAAGAAAGACAAGAAGCCAAAGAAGGAAGTTCAAAAGAAAAAGGCTAACGACAAAGGAAAATGTTTCCACTGCAATGTCGAAGGCCACTGGAAGAGAAACTGTCCTTCATACCTCGAGAGCCTAAAGAACAAGAAAGGTGACACACCTTCAGAAGGTATAGACTTGCTCATTATTGAAACTAATCTAACGGTTTCTTCTACTTCTAGTTGGGTTATAGATTCTGGTTCTAGTGCTCATTTGTGCACTACCATGCAGGGTCTAAAGGAAAGTAGAAGGCTGGCGGAAGGTGCGGTAACCCTTCGGGTTGGCAACGGGGCAAAAGTTGCTGCTGTGGCTGTGGGCACCTACCATCTGCGACTACCGTCTGGATTTAGTTTAATACTTAGAGACTGCTATTATGTACCTGTTGCTAGCAGAAATTTGATTTCTGTTTCATGTCTAGCACAGGAAGGTCATGTTTTTACATTTGACAAAGACTGCTGTTCTATTTATTTGAGAAATAAAATAGTCGCACGTGGTTTTATGATTGACAGTCTCTACCATTTACATATGGATGTATCTGTGAATGTTACCGAGCAAGATGTGAGTGCCAAAGGATCCAAAAGATCCAGAGATGAGATAAACCAAAGATATTTGTGGCACCTCAGACTTGGCCATATTGGAGAAGATAGAATGAACAAAATGGATAAAGATGGGCTCTTAGGCTCATTGACTTCCGAGTCATATCCAGTTTGCGAGTCCTGTCTTCAAGGAAAGATGGCCAGACTACCCTTTGTAGGACATGGGGAGAGGACCACTGAAATACTTACCCTAGTACATACAGATGTATGTGGCCCATTCGATGTGCTAGCCAGGGGACGTTATTCTTACTTCATTACCTTTACCGATGATTATTCACGGTATGGGTATGTGTATCTTATGAGACACAAGTCTGAATCCTTTGAAAAGTTCAAAGAGTTCAAGAATGAAGTAGAAAAACAAACTGGAAAACCTCTTAAGGCTCTTCGATCAGATCGGGGAGGAGAATACCTTAGTGGGGAATTCCGGGACTATCTCAAAGAAAACGGCATAGTCTCACAATGGACACCTCCGGGTACACCTCAACTCAACGGGGTGTCAGAGAGGAGAAATCGGACCCTATTGGATATGGTCAGGTCCATGATGAGCTTCACTGATTTACCTATGTTCCTTTGGGGAGATGCCTTACTCACAGCGATTTATTTATTGAATAGAGTTCCCTCTAAATCCGTTCCTACCACACCGTATGAGATATGGCATGGTAAGAAACCAAGTCTGGGTCATCTCAAGATTTGGGGGTGTCCGGCCCACGTCAAGCGACTACAGGCGGACAAGTTAGAGGCTAGGACCATAAGTGCTCGTTTTATAGGATATCCTAAAGAGTCATTAGGATACAATTTTTATGTCTCAGAGGATCACAATGTGTTTGTGAGCCGTCATGCCATCTTCTTGGAAAATCAGTTTATCCTTGATAGAGGCAATGGGAGGAAAATTGAGCTTGAAGAGAAAGTCTCTGAAAAGCAACGAGTCATGGATCCTATAGAACCCATTCATACAGAGCCAGTACACGATGTCCCTCGACCACCTCGTAGATCTAGTAGGGTCTCCCATCCTCCCGATAGATACTTAGGTATACTAGAAGAGGATACCGAGGAAATGTTCCTAGTGGGAGATAGGGATCACATACAGGATCCCAAAACCTACAACGAGGCGATATCTGATATCGATTCCGAGAAATGGCTGAAAGCTATGAAGTCAGAGATAGACTCCATGCATTCCAACCAAGTCTGGACCTTAGTAGATCCACCAGAAGGTATTGTACCTATTGGATGCAAATGGATCTACAAAAGGAAAATAGGTTCGGATGGAGAGGTAGAGACCTATAAGGCAAGGCTTGTGGCAAAAGGGTATAGTCAGCGCGAAGGTATTGACTATCAGGAGACCTTTTCACCTGTAGCCATGCTAAAATCCATCCGGACATTGCTTGCCATTGCAGCATTTCATGACTATGAAATCTGGCAGATGGATGTGAAAACTGCTTTCCTGAATGGATATCTTGATGAAGATATCTATATGGAACAGCCTTTGGGTTTCACTTCCAGTGATGGAGATCACAAGGTCTGCAAGCTGCAAAGGTCCATCTATGGACTAAAGCAAGCCTCTCGGAGTTGGAACACTCGTTTCGATGATGCAATCAAAACGTTTGATTTCATCAAAAACGAAGAGGAACCATGTGTTTATAAAAAGGTTAGTGGGAGTGCTGTCATTTTTCTCGTACTGTACGTAGATGACATTCTCCTGATTGGGAATGATATTCCCATGTTAACCTCGGTCAAGGTCTGGTTGTCAAAAGAATTCTCCATGAAAGACCTTGGGGAAGCATCCTATATTTTGGGAATAAAGGTCTATAGAGATAGATCTAAAAGGATGCTTGGCCTTTCACAGAAGATGTACATAGAGGAGGTGCTGAAGAGGTTCAGCATGGAAAACTCCAAGAGGGGTCTCTTACCCCTAAGGCATGGAATTCATCTCTCCAAGAAGATGTGCCCCAACACATCTGAGGAGATTCAACGCATGAGCAAGATTCCTTATGCATCAGCAATAGGAAGCCTCATGTATGCCATGCTATGTACACGACCTGATATAGCTCTTGCTGTGAGTGTCACAAGCAGATATCAGTCGAATCCAGGTGAAGAACACTGGACAGCTGTGAAGAATATTCTTAAGTACTTGAGAAGAACTAAAGATTTATTCTTGGTTTTTGGAGGATCATCAGAGTTAAAGGTAGAAGGGTACACAGATTCAGACTTCATGACTGATGTCGATGACAGGAAGTCAACATCTGGATACGTGTTCTTGTGCAATGGTGGTACGGTGAATTGAAAGAGTTCTAAACAACCGATCATTGCTGATTCTACTATGGAAGCCGAATACATCGCCGCCTCTGAAGCTGCTAAGGAAGGCTTCTGGTTCAAGAAATTCATTGCAGAGCTGGATGTGATGACATCAGATGCCATAACACTCTACTGCGATAACAATGGCGTCATAGCCCTTGCTAAGGAGCCAAGGTCTCATCAGAAGTCTAAGCATATAGAGCGGCGCTTTCACCTCATACGCGACTATGTGGAGAAGAAATATGTAGAGGTGCAGAGAGTAGACTCCGCGGATAACGTGGCAGACCCATTCACTAAGCAGCTGAGTCAGCAAAAGACTGAAGCCCACCTTGAGAAGATGGGCCTAAGATATATGACCAATTGGCTTTAGTGCAAGTGGGAGATTGTTAGATGTATGCCCTAGAAGCCAATTTGGCTGACACATTGTTGATTCTAGGGACATAATTTTGTACTTGACTATTTATTATTGAATAAATAAAAGGCATCTTTTCATTCATATTGTTTATGTGTCTATGAATCGTCCAAAAAATTAATAAGATGATGATACATATTCTCAAGAGTTGAGAATTTGAGCCATGTATCATTGGTGATTAATTTCTAAATGCTCCTGATCAAAGGATCATCACGAGGACGGTGATCGATCCGATCAGTGCACAGATCACTCTCCTTCTGGATGGACGAGACTTGAGTCCACAGTGTAGGGACACTGAAGTGATAGTGCAGGTGCTTGTTAGAGAACAAGGGTACTGAGCGTGACCAATACAAAAAGTCACTTGGATGTCTATCCACTCGTCAGTGACTTGCTTGATGTTGCAGTAGTGTGACTGGTCCTTTGACCTGCGGTGCTTCGGCTGCTCACAGTGGGGTTATTGTAGTTTGACTGCACACATACATGGTCCCTAGCCATATGGGTCCATGCAGTGTAGATTGGCTGCAGTAAGTTCACTGTAGGAGTAGGGTATGCACCTATATGGAATCTATCGACCTTGATAGATAAGGAGAGATCCTATGTGATTTATAAGACTGAGTTCGTAAGACCTCGGCCGGGGCAGTATGCACAGTGGAGAAAGAGTTTCTCACTATCGAACTCGAGTCGAATAAATCTTGACATATGACAGACGATGGGGTTTGACGAGTTGTCCATGACCTCCGTCCTGTAGGGATCCACGATAGTAGGACTGTATCACATGTTAACTGCACCTAGAGGTTCATCATTCCATTCTGCTGGGTAGCCACTACATGCTGCTAGGTGTCACTGGTGGATGGTGGGACTCATAGGGATTATCTTGATGATCGATAAACCCTAATGAGTTGAGTTGGAATCGTTCCAACCCATTGAAAGGAGTTTTCAATGATATAGTGATAGAGATCACAATATATCTCACTACCAGTCAGAATAGAACCTATGGGGTCACACACACTAGAAGTATTGACCGATCCGATGGTTGAAATCGTGATTAGGAATCACAAGAAATCAATTTGATTGATAAGAAGTTGAAGAAGGAAAAAGGAATTAATTAATTGGACTTGAAACAAGAATCCTACTTCGGGTAGGATAACTAGAGTTCTAATTGGATTAGGACTGGGATTCCTACTTGGAATAGGATTCCTCAATCCTAATGAGATTAGGAGTTTTGAATTGGATTCCTACTTGGAGTAGGATTTCTAGAAATCCTAATCGGATTAGGACTTCGGATTCAAGTAGAGTCCTAATTGGATCAGGACTAAAATTAAACAAATCCTAATTGGATTAGGATTCCTTAAGTCCAAATTAATTATTAATCTAATGAATCAACATGACTCCTAATTGGATTAGGATTGAAGAGTTCAATTGAGTCATGGTTCATTCAAATCCTAATTGGATTAGGACTAGCATAGATTGAACCCAATTTGGCTAATCCTAATTGGATTGGGATTAAACCATAAGAGAGGCACCCAATCCTCTTTGGAAGAGGATTAGGGCATCATAAGAAGGAGGGTTCACGCCCCTCCTCCTCTCCTTGTGTGCGGCATGAAGAGAAGGGCCGGCGCCCCCCTTCCCTCTTAGGCAATATGTCTAGGGCTCCTAGATTGTAGGAGCCCTAGATGGCTTTATAAGGAGGCATGAGGCCGGCGCCCTAGCTAAGAGCTCTCTTCCTCCTCTTGCTGCCGCCACCAGCCCCCTCCTCTCTTGGTTCAGCCGCAAGCAAAGGGAGAGCAAAGTCCAAGCGTTGGCGTCATCCTCTTCCTCCAATCCTTCTTCCAACGCAGGGAAAAGAAAGAAGGCTGCAGAAGCTGTGTTCTTCTTCCTTGAGTCCCTTCTTCTTCTTCCTCCTCTCAAGCACTTTCAAGAGTTGAAAGAAAGAGAAGAGATCAGCCATCAAAGGAGTCTTTGCAAGGGAGCTAGCACCCCGGGAAGACAAGAAAGCTTTGATCGGTTCTCTACTTCGTGTGGATACCCGTAGAGGCCGGACGTTTGAACGGCTTCAAACGAACCCTCTTCCAAAACCACGAATTCAGATTCGCGGTGATCATCTACCCACGCAAGGTGAAGATTTGATCTTCCTATTAGTTCTAAAAGTTTTAATTCTTACCTAATTACGAAAGGTCTCGAAACAAGCGTTCATGCGATGAACGTCGAACCCGTGCATGCCGATTCCGCTGCCATCTGAAATTTTTGAAATATCAGCGGCATGGGCGGGTTCCCAACAGTACAAAGCAAGGTTGGTTGTGAAAGGCTTCCAACAGAAGGAAGGTATCGACTACACTGAGATTTTCTCTCCGGTAGTCAAATATTCAACAATCAGAGTGATTCTGAGTATTGTGGCAGCAGAAAATCTGTATTTGGAGCAGTTGGATGTTACAACTGCATTTCTCCATGGAGAGATTGATGAAGACATCTACATGCAGCAACCTATCGGCTTTGCAGTCCCTAGCAAGGAGAACCTTGTATGCAAACTGAAGAGAAGTTTGTATGGTTTGAAACAGGCCCCGAGGTTGTGGTACAAAAAGTTCGATGGATTCATGATCAACAATGGTTTTGTAAGATGTCAAGAAGATCATTGCTGTTATCTTAAGGTACTTGATGGCAGTTTTATCATCTTACTTTTGTATGTTGACGACATGTTGATAGCCGGACCTAACCTACAAGAGATTGAAAGATGGAAGAAAGAGCTATCAAGGAAGTTTGCAATGAAAGACATGGGGGAATGACTAGGAGAAGAGTGGATCACGACCGAGATGAGAGCTGGGAATCCGGGAGTTTGGGATGAAGTTTGGTAACGAAAGTTGGGAGGAAGGGATAATCACGAATCATGGGATCTCGCCTGGGAGCTGACGACGTGGCTTGATTCGGCTGGGAGCAGGAGAGATGATCCTGGAACGGATTGACACTTCCGTGATGCTTGGGAAGGAGGAGTTGCTCGTGATGTTCCCCGGCTGGGAGAATCTAAGAGATGGGTCGAACGGCTGGGAAAAGATGAGGATGCTGGGGCCTATGCGGATGAAACGCAAATGCTGGGATTCTCTACCGAAATGCCAGGAGGGTGGAGGTGGTTTTGAAGTACTCACGGGATGGGGAGATGAGTTGGGAGCTTTGGATGTGAGCGTGGGGAGGATGAGGATGGGTTGGTTGAAGACACTGGATTTGGTGAAGTTGGGAAGGACGTGGGATTTGAACCGTTTGAAACAGGGAAATTAATCCTATTTGGCTGGGAAAAGGCCAATGACTAGAAGAATTCTCTGAGATCTGTGCAACTATAGATGAATAGATGATATACTTTGAGATCTGAAAAATAAATGATTGAAAAGTGTGGGAAGAGAAGTAGGTGAAATTGTGAAGAAATGGGAATTAATGGAAAGCACTAGGTTTTAGAGTAGAGTTCTTGGAGTCGACTCTGGAGGATGCTGCAGTGTCCATAGGCTTTACCTAATTGAGCTCGACTCGACCTGCATGCATTAAGCTTAATTAATAAATAATCAAATCAAACTTGAATTACCTTGGATAATTTATTAAAATGCAATCATGAAGGTAATACATTTTTTTTGGTTGCATTTACAAATTATGTGAATTAAAATAATGATAAGTGCTATGAATAAGATATTAATTTATGCATTATTTAGCACTTATCACACCCCCCAACCTACATTTTGCTAGTCCTCAAGCAAAATAAAATAAATAATAATAATAAAAAAAAAACTAACTCACTTTCGCAGGAATCGCGATTGCATTTACCGTATGCAATAAGACTTTAAACCCCTAGGTGGCCCTAGTGGACGAGTTTTGTCTCGTGAGGGTTTCCGGCTCAGATACCCACAAACTGCAGTCGAAAGAATTTATTTTATTGATTTATAAAATCTAATTTCAAATGCATAGGTGCCAAGAATTTCAAAAGCACACAAAGTTTTAATTACTAAGTCAGCCCAAATCCTAGGTCAAGATGCAACTTAAGTTGAAGTCATTAAGTTTCCGTTAGAGAGTTGTAAGGCTAATTTATACTTGGGTGCTTGGTGATGTCTGGACCATACACAAGCTAAGGCTTTAGATCCCCAAAATACTGCTAAAGCTAGTAGTTTCCAAGAATTGGTCAGATAAGACCTAATCACTGATTCAAAATCATCCTATCTTGCAGGATTTCGAGAGTTGTGGATGTTTACTTTAATACCTCATGGGCTTTATCTGTAATATTCCAGTTTGCTCGGATTTTTACAACGACGGCTTTCACACTATCGTCTTTTTCAAGGTCAATATTATATTTTTTTCGCTTTTTTTTTCTCTTTTTTTTTTTGAGTTTTATAAATTACGCACTTTTACTCTTGTAATGATTCCTCCGTGTAACGAGCACTCAGTCAACACTCCCACACCAGATGGCGTAAGGTGTTGGGCATCAAGACTCCCCTACGGACCTATGCTCGGGTTCCTCATTACAAGCCTGCTGACCTTTGACGATAGGTAGCCCTTTTCGATGTACCTGACTAAATTCACTCTCTCTTTTTTTTACTATTTTTTTATTTTATTTTTATTATTTTTTATTTTGAGATAAAAGTGAATTAGATAAGTATGATTCATCAGGACTCAAGGTTGCTACCAGAATTAACAACATAATGTTGAACCTAACCCTTAAAAGTGCAGGCCATGTGTATTGTAAAATTCCAAAGTAAAAAATAATCTTACAACTTGCTAAAAGAATTTTTAATGAAAAGAACTCAAATTAACTTATTCCTGACTAATCATTGGGCTTTTTAGATTTTATATACTTTGTGTGATTATCATTTCAGCACTAAGGCATAGAAATTAGGTTTTTTTTTTTTTGAAATTTACTTAAAAATGTGAAAATGCGAAAAAATCATTCAAAAATTCGAATCCTATACCCCCCAACCTAGATCAGACATTGTCCTCAATGTTTTTTTTTTGATGAATTTTTTTTTGAATATTATATTATTATTTTTATTGTTTTATATTTTTTTATTTTGGACGAAAATATGATGCATATGGAGGATAGAAGCATTTTACCGTAGTTGCATCAGTAATATGAGGGATCTGTTAAGAAAATAAAAAAAATGCGACAAGAAAATCTGCAAAAATAACCAACGAGAATTGGGTTGCCTCCCAACAAGCGCTAAGTTTAACGTCTTCAGCCAGACGCATCAGGTGCAGTTAAGCATGCATTAAAAGAAAAACACATCAATTCCTCATGTTTGCCCTAAAATCACTAGACAGCTCCTAACTGATTTGAAGAGGGCACCTAAGCCTCCAATCCGGTCTAATGAACTTAGTTGACCAGGTAAGCTCCCAGGTAAGTGGGGGGGTCACGATGCATTGCAAAGGTCCCACTTAAAAACCACTTGCCTCGAACAGATGAACTGTCTCCTTTAAAGGGACAAAGCTTGCCTAGACATCAACTAAGCCACAGAGCGAAATTGGTGCAACTTTCGGTGATCTTCATCCTATTGAGCTCGAATGTCCCTAGGGGCCAACGTCTAATTAATTTTAATTAGGGTGATAGCTATGTGAGAATTGATTCACCTAATTTGGGCAAGAATCTGGTGATGAAATCCAGTTCTTATCTTGTTGGGGTGATTGCTCTTACTATGTGCAGATTAATTGGTGTATGTGTATCAAGCATGCATTCACACTTTTGCTGAAATTAAAATCAAACAATCACCACAAAATTTCAGGCTAATTGGGAATCAATTTAAATAAGAAAGGTTCAGATGTTACCAAGAGGAATTTCCCCAGCAATTTTTAAAGCAGACCTTTACAGTATTTCTTTTTTCAGCCGTTCCCTTTCTGATTGTTCCAAACTTCCCCTTCGGTTCCTGATCAAATGATACCAGGAAAAATCAAAAATTAGTAAGAGAGAAGAAGGGGATAAAGAAAGTAAAAATAGAAACTATTTTTTTTTTGAATTTTGTTTTTTTTTAATTAAAAAAAAACAACTATGCTACCAATCCCCGGCAACGGTGCCAAAAATTGATAGTCAACTTTAAAGACCACGCAATAGCACGTATCTGGTAGGATAGTGATTACGGGTATCGATCCACAGAGATTGGGGTATAGTTGTTTTTCTTTTTAAATAAAATATTTAAAGCGATGAATTTGTGAAGACTATTAAACTAAGAAATTTAATAAAAGAAAATGCAATTAAAGGGATATCAGTTTAGGAGAATCTAGGGCAAGGAATTCACCACTAACATCGGAACAAGGATTAATTATATTTTATTTCGTTCTTGGATTAATATGCAAATTGGCTACAAGCCTAATAAGCATTTAAATAAAAATTCACAAAAGTAATTTGGGCATAATCCATCTTCAGTTGGCATGAAATGTCTACCCTAATCTAAGGTGGCAGCACATCGCATCTTCCCTAAGCATGGACTATCTTATATTTACCTAGTGATCATGAAGAACAGTTGTACGAACATCATACTTAAAATCACAGAAATCAAATATGATTTAAAAGAAGATATCCATTAAAAACAACAAGTTCATACAACTCCAAGAACATAAAATAAAATATAAAACCCATGTTCCTGTGTTAGGGCTGCATCCAGCCCTAGAGAAGAGATCAGCCCTGCATGGAGTTGGAGACGGCAGCAGCAGCACAGCAGTGGGCTCCCATCTCTCCCTCTTTCTTTATTTTTTTTCTTTGGGAAATCATTCCCAGAATGACCAAAACTCCTCTTTCCCTTCTCTGTTTCCGTGGGACTCCGCCTGAATAGCCTCCCCCCCCGATGGGGGAAGAGGAGGAATGGGATCAGCCCCCTCCCCTCGTGGGGAAGAGGAGGAATGGCCTTCTCGGTTTCATGCGTGGCCCTTTTATAGGCTGCAACTCCCTCTTTCCTCCCCTGTTTCGAATCATGGATAAGGATGCTGTGGATGCTCACGGTTGGGAGGAACGGCTTCTGTTTCACGGCAGCGGGCGACGCGTTGAAGTTAGCTTAATCCTTGAGTTGGTATGCTGTTGGGATTTGATTCCGAAGTAGAGGAAGGTGAGCTGGTAGTTGATCCGGAAGTCCGTTGCTTGATCTTCGGCTGCAGGGGGGTGACGAGGACGTGGAGAAGTTGAGCTGAACTCATCCGTGGAGGGAAGAAGACTTGAATCACGGATGGTTGACGCGATCTGGAAGAGCCTGACGTTGCTTCAACCGGAGGAGACGTGGACGTGAAGCTCGCAATGGGAAGATTCAGATTATGTTCCGCTGAAGCAGGGGATGACGTTTATCCTTATGAACGGTGGGATGCTTGGAAGAAAACGGAATGAAGGACCTTGGGGCTGATCCTTGAATCGCGGACGCGGGGAAGATAACACTCTGTTTTGGGATGCAGAGGAAGAGCATTTTGACGCCGTGAAGCTCGGGAGGATATGAAATGCTGATCCACGGAATGAGGAGAGGATAAGGATGCTGAGACCTCACATGCGGACAGCTGGGAACAGGGGATGAAACTGGGATCTGTTCGTGAACGGGATTGGCTGGCAGTGATTCCGGAACAGAGGAAGCCGTGAAGATGGAGGGAACGGTTTTGGCTGGGAGGAGAACGTTTGGGATATTCATCCGATTGGGATCAGGGGATTCGGAGGTTGGGAGGAAGTTGGGACTCGGGGTGATGTAGGAAAGGGAATGATTAGGAGAAGAGTGGATCACGACCGAGATGAGAGCTGGGAATCCGGGAGTTTGGGATGAAGTTTGGTAACGAAAGTTGGGAGGAAGGGATAATCACGAATCATGGGATCTCGGCTGGGAGCTGACGACGTGGCTTGATTCGGCTGGGAGCAGGAGAGATGATCCTGGAACGGATTGACACTTCCGTGATGCTTGGGAAGGAGGAGTTGCTCGTGATGTTCCCCGGCTGGGAGAATCTAAGAGATGGGTCGAACGGCTGGGAAAAGATGAGGATGCTGGGGCCTATGCGGATGAAACTTGAATGCTGGGATTCTCTACCGAAATGCCAGGAGGGTGGAGGTGGTTTTGAAGTACTCACGGGATGGGGAGATGAGTTGGGAGCTTTGGATGTGAGCGTGGGGAGGATGAGGATGGGTTGGTTGAAGACGCTGGATTTGGTGAAGTTGGGAAGGACGTGGGATTTGAACCGTTTGAAACAGGGAAATTAATCCTATTTGGCTGGGAAAAGGCCAATGACTAGAATTCTCTGAGATCTGTGCAACTATAGATGAATAGATGATATACTTTGAGATCTGAAAAATAAATGATTGAAAAGTGTGGGAAGAGAAGTAGGTGAAATTGTGAAGAAATGGGAATTAATGGAAAGCACTGGGTTTTGGAGGAGAGTTCTTGGAGTCGACTCTGGAGGATGCTGCAGTGTCCATAGGCTTTACCTAATTGAGCTCGACTCGACCTGCATGCATTAAGCTTAATTAATAAATAATCAAATCAAACTTGAATTACCTTGGATAATTTATTAAAATGCAATCATGAAGGTAATACATTTTTTTTGGTTGCATTTACAAATTATGTGAATTAAAATAATGATAAGTGCTATGAATAAGATATTAATTTATGCATTATTTAGCACTTATCAATGGGTGCAGCAAAACAGATGCTTGGGCTGAGGATTGAAAGGGATAAGGTGGCTGGAACACTGAAGCTTTCTCAAGCTAACTACATTGATAAAGTGCTGAATAGATTTAATATGACAGATGCAGATCCTGTGAAGACACCTTTGGCAAGCCACTTCAAACTTTCAAAAGAGCAATCACCCAAGGATGATGAGGAGCTAAAGAAGATGTCAAGGGTACCATATGCTTCAGCTGTAGGCAGCTTGATGTATGCTATGATATGCACGAGACCCGACATTGCACATGCAGTGGGAGCTGTGAGCAGATACATGGCCAATCCGGGTAGACAACATTGGGAGGCTGTCAAGTGGATCCTAAGATATTTGAAAGGCACCAGAAATGTAGGTTTGTGTTATAGAAAAGGCAGTCAAATACTACAAGGTTTTGTGGATGCAGACCTGGGAGGTGATACTGACACTAGAAGAAGCACCACAAGGTATGTTTATACCATAGGCGGAACAGCAGTGAGCTGGTTCTCACAGCTGCAAAAGATCGTTGCTCTTTCGACAACAGAGGCAGAATATGTTGCCATTACAGAAGCCAGCAAGGAGATGATTTGGCTGCAGAACCTTCTGAAAGAGCTGGGCAGAGAACAGAACTGTAGTGTACTATTCTGCGACAGTCAGAGTGCTATTCACTTAGCCAAGAACCCAATGTTTCATGCGAGAACGAAGCACATACAACTGAGGTATCACTTCATCAGGAAGTTGCTAGAAGATGGCAGTTTGTTACTTGAGAAGATTCAAGGAGCAAAGAATTCAGCTGATATATTGACTAAGACAGTCACTACAGAGAAATTGAGGCTATGCATGGCCTCAATTGGCCTCCAAAGCTAGTTGAATAGAGGTGCCGCACAGAGAATACAGATCAAGATATGGAAGTTTGTTTATTTTTCAGATAGATGCACGATTGGATGTATCAGTCTCCAAGTGGGAGAGTTGTTGGGTTGTGGAGCCTGATCCATTCCCTTTTCTAAGACCCCTATGTGCACTATGGTGGTGGAGGATCAAGGGAAGACAAGCCAGAAAGAGTTCAAGAAGATTCAGAGTTGAATCAGCAAAGAAAGAAACCCTCAGCAAGGTCCGGAGTCGGCTCCAGCAGACTTGGAGTCGACTCTAGCACGCAGGCAGACTTGGCACAGTCTTGGAGTCGACTCCAGATCCATAGGAGTCGACTCCCCAGTGTTGGAGTCGACTCGAGAACTCCAGGAGTCGACTCCCACAGGCAGACAGAGAGGCATTTTCTGTGGACTGTTTTCGAGTCGACTCGCAGACTTGCGGGAGTTGACTCGAGCACGATTTTCACGCGAGGCTGAGTTATGAACCGGGTCCAAGCCAAGGTTTTTTTTTGAGCCCTAATCAAAGTAAGAGATTGGGAGGTATATATAGACTTCTTGTGGGACACGAGAGGTGGGTGGCAACCTTGAGAAACCCTAGAACTCATCAACGAGAAGTTTCCAAAAGGAGATCCTTTGTGTGCATCAGGAAGACGACGCGTTGCTCGTCTTGAGAGAGATTGTTTTGCTGTAAGAAAGAGAGTTTGTTCTCTTCTCTTGAATCTCTGTAACTTTCTTTGATTATATAGTGAAGTATTGATCTGTGCGGCTGTGGACGTAGGAGCAAGAGACTCCGAACCACATAAACTTGGGTGTCTTGTGCGTTTTGCTATTGTTTTTGCCGTGCTCTTCTTTCTCCTACTATTTCTTATATTCCGCAATCGTAGGGTTGATCCCTAACAGGTGGAAACAAGTATGGCCTTGTCATTGTAGATGATTTTTCTAGATACACATGGGTCATGTTCTTAGCTCATAAAGATGAAGCATTTTCTGTGTTTAAGAAATTTCATAAGGAAGTTACTAATTCAAGAAATGCTTCAGTTATAGCTATTAGGAGTGATCATGGAACGGAATTTGAAAATCATCTATTTGACGAATTTTGTAGTAAAAAGGGGATAACTCATAATTTCTCTACACCTAGGACACCACAACAAAATGGAGTTGTAGAAAGAAAGAGTAGAACTCTAGAGGAAATGGCTAGAACCATGCTGTATGAAAGTAACCTCCCTAAGTACTTTTGGGGAGAAGCCATTAATACATCATGTCATGTAATAAATAGAGTTTTATTGAGACCCATTATAAAGAAAACACCTTATGAACTTTGGAGAAATAGAAAGCCTAAAGTAAACTATTTTCATGTTTTTGATGTAGGTGTTTCATTCATAATAACGGCAAAGATAACTTAGGTAAATTTGATTCTAAATCTGATGAAGGTATCTTTTTGGGATATTCTACATCAAGTAAAGCTTATAGAGTCTTTAACAAAAGAACCCTTGTTATTGAAGAGTCTATACATGTTGTTTTTGATGATACTAATGATATCTCTTCTAGCAAGAAAGTAGCTCTTGATGATGATGCAGAAATTCTTGAAGGAAAAATTGATGAGATGACATTACAAGAAGATGAACCAAAGCAAATTGGAGAAGCATCAACAAGCCAAGAGGTAATTGTTGATCATGGGCTGACTAAGGCTTGGAGGTATGCTCATAGTCATCCTAAGGAATTAATTTTAGATGATCCCTCTCAACCTGTTAGAACCAGAGCATCACTTAGGAACTTAAATAATCATCTAGCATTTGTCTCACACTTTGAACCTAAAAACATAGAAGAAGCTGAAAATGATGTTAATTGGATAAATGCAATGCAAGAAGAGCTAAACCAATTCACTAGAAACAGGATATGGAACCTAGTTGAACGACCCACTGAACACTCAATAATAAGAACTAAATGGATATATAAAAATAAACTTGATGAAAATGGAATCGTGATTAGGAACAAGGCTAGACTAGTAGCAAAGGGCTATAATCAAGAAGAAGGTATAGACTTTGATGAAACTTTTGCTCCTGTAGCTAGACTTGAAGCAATTAGATTGTTACTAGCATTTGCATGCACTAAAGATTTCAAATTATTTCAAATGGATGTAAAGAGTGCCTTTTTAAATGGGTATATTAATGAGGAGGTGTATGTAGAACAACCTCCTGGTTTTGAAAATCATCAATACCCTAATCATGTGTATAAACTAAACAAAGCACTTTATGGTTTGAAACAAGCTCCTAGAGCATGGTATGAAAGACTTAGCAAATTTCTATTAGACCATGAATTCTCTAGAGGAAATGTTGATACAACGCTGTTTTTAAAGAAGAAAAATAAAGAAATGTTAGTAGTGCAGATTTATGTAGATGATATTATTTTCGGTGCTACTAACAATCACCTCTGCGAAGAGTTTACTGACTTAATGCAGAGTGAATTTGAAATGAGCATGATGGGAGAGCTGAACTATTTCCTCGGGCTCCAAATCAAACAATCTGAAGAGGGGATCTTCATCAATCAAGCTAAATACATCAAGGAGATGCTTAAGAAGTTTGATATGGAAGGAAACAAGTCAATCAGCACACCCATGAGTTCATCATGCAAACTGGACAAAGATGAATCAGATAAATCAGTAGATCAAAAGATGTATAGAGGTATGATAGGATCCTTATTATATCTTACTGCAAGTAAACCTGATATCATGTTTAGTGTATGCATGTGTGCTAGATATCAATCAAATCCTAAGGAATCACACTTAATTGCGGTTAAGAGAATCTTTAAATACCTAATAGGAACAAAAACCATAGGCTTATGGTACTCTAAAGATTCGAGCATAAACCTAATAGGGTACACTGATTCAGACTTCGCTGGTTGCAAACTTGATAGAAAAAGCACCAGCGGGTCATGTCAATTCTTAGAAGAAAACTTAATCTCTTGGTTTAGCAAGAAACAAAACTCAGTTGCACTATCTACGGCTGAAGCCGAATATGTTGCTGCAGGAAGTTGTTGTGCTCAAATTTTGTAGATTAAACAACAACTTGAAGATTATGGCATTAAACAAGATAAAATTCCCATTAACTGTGATAATACAAGTGCCATTAATCTAACTAAAAATCCAATTCAGCACTCAAGAACTAAACACATTGAGATAAGACATCACTTCATAAGAGATCATGTACTGAATGGTGATGTGACACTTCAATTTGTTTGTACTGATGATCAACTTGCTGATATCTTCATAAAACCTTTGAGTGAAGATCGATTTTGCATACTTAGAAGAGGGTTAGGAGTGATTGATCCATTCTAGTGATACTCTCCTCTAATTCATAGATTTTGAGGATTAGTTTATGTTGGACATAGGATTTCTTATCTATGATCATCAAATCAGGTCTTAAATCCTAGATAAGCTCATGACTCTCTCTTTTGGCACGAGAATAACAATATTTTTGGTTGTGTGCCAGAGTTCGAGTCGACTCGGACATATCTTAGAGTCGCCTCATGGGAGAGTCGATTCGCGCATATTTGGGAGTCGACTCGAGGTCGAGTCGACTCGGGACTTATCGGAGTCGACTCGAGGTCGGAAATCCGATTTTTAACCCTAATCGAAACGTTTATTCCTCACTTCTATTCACAGCCGACACTGTTCCAAAACCCTAGAGCCGTCTCCGAACTCGTCTCCAACCCAGTCTAGGTCTCTCCGTCGAGGTTTCCTCCTAGTTTCCGTGTCCTTCCCCGTCCTTAGGTCAAAATGCCTAGGAAGGTCATTGTACCGAGCCGAAAGAGACCCGTCTCCGCGAGCGGGGCCGAGCGACGGTCCAAGGCTCGGAACGAACCGGCGAGGCCACCACCTCCGGTTCCTTCCCCGCCTAGGCCGGTTCCCTCGCGCTCATGCGCCGGGAAGGTTGTCTCTACCGGGAGGCAAGTCAACTTTGACTTCCTCTCCCGGAAAGGGTTCAACCTAGGGCATCACCTTAGAGCCCAGGGTTTAGAGTTTTTCTGCACTCTTGACCTCCCTACCTATCCAGGGCTAGTGAGGGAGTTCTATGGTACAGTCGCACGGGTTAGCGGGGGTATCCAGGGAACTGTTATGGGTGTCCCTGTTTTCATCTCGGAGGACTTCATTGCTCGAGTCCTCCATCTCTCGAGTGAGGGGATTGTTCCCACACACCCCTCTGATAGGACAGAGGCCCTTACGGCCATCCTAGGGAGTCCACCCCTATCCCCCATAGAGGAGGTGTTCGCAAATCAGCTTTCGGCTGAAATGCGGCTTCTCCTTAGTATCATCTCTAGGACTCTCTTCCCAAAGACTGGTAGGTTTGACTTCATTTTCGAGAGAGACCTGGCCTTGATGTTCTACCTCCTCCAAGACACTCCCATCAACTTTTCAAAACTCATCTACAAGTACCTTTGTGAACCCTTAGATAAACCTAGGCTCAGCCTCCCTTATGGCATATTATTCACCCTTATATTTAGGGAGTTAGAGGTCCCCATTCCTAAGGGGGAACCCTCTCGCTCACTGCGGTTTACAGATCGCATGGGTGAGGGGACCTTTCATAGGATGGGATTCCACAAGGTAGGGGGAGTCTGGGTTAGGAAATCATCCACATCTTCTGACCCTACCACTCATCACTCACCCAGTCCTGACCATGACCAGGACCACTATACAGATCCTCCCACCTATCCTTCCACCTTTGGTCGTACACATACAGAGCCCTCCACCTCCACTGCCCCATCTTCTCAGCAGCAGCCACTGGAGGTCCGGATATCTTCTGAGCAGCTCCGAGAGTTGCGGCAGGAGATAGTGAGGGATCTGAGAGATGATCTGCTGAGGGAGCTCAGAGGTCCTCAGAGTGCTCCCTCCACCGAGCTAGTTCCCTCCCTAGCAGCCGTGACAGAGATGGTTGCAAATCTGAAGGAGGAGATATTCAACATTCGAAGCCTAGTTCAAGGTCAATACTAGAACATAAGTGACGTCAAGGACGACACAAGGGAGATGCGAGATAGCATCAAACATGAGCTAGGCAACCAGGGTCAGGGTGCAGAGAGACTAGCCAATGTACTGATCTTCAAACTTGACACCCTCCAGGAGAGTGTGAACAACATTTCTTCGACTCAGTCTAGAACCACCTCGGAGATTCTCGAACCACTGGGGAACATCAATGAGGGGTTAAGCATGGTCATCAAACACACTAGACTGAGCAAGGGAGCCACATCCTCCACCACAAAGAAACCCTAGTGTTTTTTTTTTACTTTATGATGTACAGTCCCTTGAGGACTTCTTTTGATATGTAATCACACTTGTACTCAAATTTGAATTTAATACAATGAGTAGAAAATTCCTTTCAAAATTGTGCATCCTTGACTTCTTGTACTTTTCTGTGCTTTCTGCCTTTTTGCTATGATGACAAAAAGGGGGAGAAAATATATTGAATTGAAATATAAAGGGAATCAATAAAAAAAAAATTCTTAAAGCACAAAGTAATTTGTTCTAAGTGGATTCGATACCTCGAGGCTCATTATATCTCTGTTGGGGCTCCTAAGGAGTAATCTCCAGAATCCATTCAAGGGATATTCGGAGATTAGTTGAATCATACTCAAAAACAAATTGGCAGATTTTTCCTCTAAAACCAAAAATTTAAGCTCAAAAGCTTCAAGACATTAAAAGAAAATTCAGAGAATCTAAACAAAATTGAATGCATATGTTGAGGGGGAGAATCTGAAATCTTAAGAAAGCAAATTCATTAAACACATATAAGCCAAACAATTGATTGCATGACATGAAAGCTTATATAATTCCAAATGAAAGGGGGAGCTTTAACTTCAGGATTTACTGTTTCACACCTTTTAATTTTGGATAAATTAAATGACTAGACACTTGAATTCATTTCAAAACTTTATTATAAATCTTCTTTTTGGTTGAGCAATTCACTTTACAAATACTCAATATTTTGTCATCATCAAAAAGGAGAAGATTGTGGAGTGATTGATTATAACCCTATTTGATTTTGATGAGCTCAAAGCATTTGAGTATATCTTATGTTATACTAATGAATTCAATCTAGTATTTCAGCCAAATATTTGTGAATCTATGTTTAATTATCTCTAGCCTTGGTTCAATACATTTTGGCTAAGTATGGAACTCAGTTTGAACCAAAGTCTCGAACGCGAGTCGACTCCGGAAGATTTCGAGTCGACTCCAAGTGATTCAGATGTTCTGGCACAGACTCGAGTCGACTCCGGCACATTACGAGTCGACTCCGACTGAGAACAAATAGCAGGACAGAAAGATGAATCTCAGACCCTGTTACCGAGTCGACTCCTGAAGAATTCGAGTCGACTCCGATGCTTGCCGAGTCGACCCCCGATAGTTCCGAGTCGACTCAAAGGAGTAACAGATAGAAAGACAGAGAAGTTGTTTTGGACTCTGAGAACCGAGTCGACTCTAGAAGAACTCGAGTCGACTCCAACGGTTGGCGAGTCGACTCCAAAGAATGCAAGAGTCGACTCTCAGAGGAATGCAAGACTAAAAAGTCAGAGAGCCAACTTCGGTCTCTGAGAGCCGAGTCGACTCTCGCAAAGTCCGAGTCGACTCCGAGGCAGTTCAACTTCAACGACAGAAGAGCAGTTTTTCGGTCTCTGAGAGCCGAGTCGACTCCCGCAAAGTTCGAGTTGACTCTGAGGCAGTTCAACTCCAAAGACAGAAGACCAGTTTTCAGGCTCTGAGAGCCGAGTCGACTTCAAGAGAATCCGAGTCGACTCGAGGAAGTAAACCCGAAAGAAAGATCTTTGGATTCCTGAAAACGAGTCGTCTCTAGAAGGCAGAGTCGTCTCCGGATATTGGCGAGTCGACTCCAAGTTTGGCCGAGTCGACTCCAGAACGGGACAACACTTTAATTCAAATCCTGAACAGTGGGCGAGTCGTCTCCAGTAAAGCATGAGTCGACTCCAGCAACAGCCGAGTCGACTCCAGATCGAGCGAGTTGACTCCGATCCCAACGGACACTGTGTCAGGAGTTGCAGATTGTGCAGAACGGCCTTAAAAGTGAGTCTAACGGCTAGTTTTCTATGGGGATTGCTTAAATAGCCAGATTGAACAGTAATAGACACGAAGGAAGAGATTCCATTCAACGAAAAAGGGATTTCCACCTACCAAAGCCTCTCTAGAGTAAATACAAGAGAAAGAAGGAAGAAGTGCATTGAAGTCCATCCTCCAAACGTCTTCCTCGCATTCAAGGCTCCCCTTCTGACAGCAAATCTTCAGCACATTCAAGAGGAGTTGCAGAGTTTGAGAAGCCCCTTTCTCCACATCCAAAAATCTGTTTGAGGGCTTCTAACTCTTCTTTGTTCATATTGTTTATATACGCTTTTCAAGAAGCTATCCTTGTACTCTTTTCAAACTGCTTTCCTTACTTGATTCAATCAGAGGATTGAATCAAGGGTGTCAAGGTTGGTTGGTGAGCCGAGGGTAAAACCAACGTGTAAGGGTTCGATTGTGATCCCGGAAAAACAATCGAGTGGTTCTAGTCGGTGAGCCTGTGAAAACCGACCGAGTTCGTTGTGATCTCGTAAAACAACAAGTTGGGTTGTGAGCTTGTAAAACAACCGGCTGTAATCCGAGGAATTATAGTGAACTCCCAAGTGAAGCTTGGGGAGTGGACGTAGGAGCAAGGGTTAGCTCCGAACCACTATAAAATCTCTTGTGTTTGTGATTGTTTCATTGTCTCTTCCATTCCCTTCATTCACTGCATATAGAAAACTAATTAATCCACTTGCAATAAGTTTTAATTAGTTACTCACAAAGTTTTTTAATTGCAATAATTACTTAAAACCCAATTCACCCCCCCCCCCCTCTTGGGTTGTCTTTTTGGGCAACAATTTCACTAGAGGATATGTAGATACAACCTTATTTCTGAAAAAGAAAAACAAAGACATGCTAATAGTTCAGATTTATGTTGATGATATCATTTTCGGTGCTACTAACAATTATCTTTGCAAAAAAATTGCTAAGCTCATGCAGGAAGAATTTGAAATGAGCATGATGGGTGAGTTAAACTACTTCCTTGGACTTCAAATCAAACAATCAAAGAAAGATATCTTCATCAATCAAGCAAAATACATCAAAGAAATGCTTAACAAATTTGAGATGAAGACAAGTAACACAATAAGTACACCAATGAGCTCCTCATGCAAATTGGACAAGGATGAATTAGAAAAAAGCATAGATCAAAAATTGTTTAGAGGTATGATTGGCTCGCTCTTGTATTTTACAGCTAGTAGACCTGATATTATTTTTAGTGTGTGCATGTGTGCATGTGTGCTTGGTATCAATCAAATCCAAAAGAGTCACACTTGCATGCTGTTAAGAGAATCTTTAAATACTTAATTGGAACAATAAATGTAGGATTATGGTATTCAAAGGATTCTAACTTAGACCTAATAGGATACACTGATGCTGACTTTGCTGGTTGTAAGTTAGATAGGAAGAGCACTAGTGATACATGTCAATTATTTAGGAGAAAATTTAATTTCATGGTCTAGTAAAAAATAAAATTCAGTTGCATTATCTACAGCGGTAGCCGAATATATAGCAGCTGGAAGTTGTTGTGCTCAGATTTTGTGGATTAAACAACAACTTGAAGACTATGGCATTAAACAAGACAAAATTTTCATAGAATGTGATAATACAAGTGCCATAAATCTAAGTAAAAATCCAATTCAACACTCAAGAACTAAGCATATTGAAATAAGACACCATTTCATAAGAGATCATATTTTGAATGGTGATATATTGCTTGAGTTTGTATGTACTGAAGATCAATTAGCTGATATCTTCACTAAACCATTAAGTGAAGATCGATTTAGTACTCTTAGAAGAAAATTAGGAGCCATTGACCCATTTGATTGAACTACTTTTTAGTCCTAGTAAATTTAATTCCTCCATGCCTTATTGCAATCTGATCTAAGTCTATTACTGTCATATAAACTTATTGGAATTAGTGAAACTTGATCAAAATTTATTTTAACCCAAGACAATTAAATACTTCTGGGTTAGACAGGGCTCGAGCCGACTCGAGGTAGAATTGTGAGTCGACTCCTGCTCGAGTCGACTGGAGCATTGCGCAAGTCGTCTCGAGGATGGGTGGACGATTTTTTTCGTACTCATTAAAGCTTGAGTTGACTCACCGATAGGACACCTACTTGAAAAATTGGCAAACCGTTCGTCTTCCAAACCTTTCTTCAACCCCTCTCCATCCGTGCCCTAGCTATCCACCGTCTCTCTTCTATTCCAAGAAAAACCTAGAGTCCTTATGTGATTTCACCAAATCCCCGCGCCAATGGGACCTAGGAAGAAGCTAGCATTCCGAAGAAAGAGGCCTACAGGAATGGCTCAAGAGGAAGGGAGATCCACACGGAGAAGAACCAGTACGCCGGAACCCACAGTTCCGATCTCCCCTTCGCTCTCGGCTGAGAGAGTCGTAACCAAAGGTAGGAGGATCGATTTCGAATTTTTGGCAAGAGAAAAATTTATAATAGGAAAAAAGTTGAAAGCATTGGGTTGGGACTATATTTGCTCGTTGGATTTACCCATCTACCCTATCCTAGTAAGAGATTTCTACCGAACCTTGAAGGCTGATACCCAGATAGGAACTTTGACTTGCTCTGTTAGAGGAACTGAAATCATAGTGACTAAGGAACTGTTTGCTCGAGTTCTAAAAATGTCGGATGAAGGACCTTCCCGTACAGGACATGGTGATAGAAAGGCTGCCCTTAAAGCAATTCTGGAAAAGGATGATATAGGTCCCCTAGAAAACATTACAGCAATCCAACTACCTGTAGAAATGAGGCTACTCCACAGTATCTTAGCAAGGATTTTGTTTCCTAAGACGGGACGTTTTGAGAGGCTGTCTCAGAGAGACATTGTAGTTATTATGCATGCAGTGTTAAAGGGCATTTAGTTGAACTTACCAAAAATGATGATGATCTATATGAGAGAGGCAACCACAAAGATCAGGCTAAGTCTACCCTATGGAATGACTCTCATTTTGCTGTTTAGAGTATTTGAAATTGTCAACCCTGAAAAGGAGCCATAGATAGTACTCCATAATGTTGATGTATATAATGAAAAATCCTTGCACAGAATGAGGTTTAGAAAAATAAATAGAAAATGGCAACAGAAAGGATCTAGACATCTAGAAGAGGTGAGTCTAGCCGAGCATGAGGAAAGACAGTACCCAACTCACCTTCATTTGACTCTCCTTATAGCTCATCTTCAGAATCATCTGGACAGCCAGCAAAATTTCCTATAGGATTGAATGATGATCATATGAAGAAAATGGCCAAAATAATTGCAGATGAAGTGAATACCAAACTAACCGAAAAGGTAGCACCGGGTATCCAGAGAATTGAAGCCATAGAAGCCAGACTCCAGCGCCTTGAGACAGAAGTGAAAAGGATTGCCAACGGTCTGAGGGGACAACCAACAGCATCATCTTCCAGAGGTCGTGCTTCTAGAGCGACAGCCGGCAGGCATTCTACACCTCCACAGTGCATACAGATTGCCTCCCATACTAGATTTTTAGGCATTTTTCTAGAGGTCCTCCTTCTAGGGCTAGTAGTCCTGAAAACATTACCTCCAATGACGAATAGGATTAGTGATGTGCCTACTGTTTTGACTACTAACTCACGTTAGGATTTTTTTTTTTTTACACAGTGATATACATTTTGAACTTACTCCTACATCACAAATGTAATTAAATCTTTTTGATGAAATGAATGCACTTCTTCTTATATTGATTGTGTCCCTCTTTGAACTAAATGTTGATGACTACCTTTAGTGCAACGTTTTGTAATCTGTTGCAATGCAAAGCACCTTCCTTTTGAGTAATTTCATTTGTGCATTTTCTTAACTTGAATGCAAAATACTTTCCTATGCATGATTTTTTTTGCTGATGATAAAAAGGGGGAGAAGATAGCAAGAAAGAAAGATAAAAAAAACCCCTATGCATTGAGTGAGGGGGAGAAGAAGCATTGATTGAAGGGAGAAGAATTATGAAAATATTTGGGGTCAAAGGTCAAACAATAATTTTAAAAATTTTAATCACTATGCTCTAATATATTGGCTGAATCAAGCTCTGATATTTTAAATAAAGAAATTCAGACCAAGAAGACCTTGAATAAATAAAGAATGAAAAATATAAAGGCAAGACTCATTTATCTAATATAAGCAAAATAGTTAATTGCATATTATGATTGCTTGTACAATTCCAAATGAAAGGGGGAGTCTTAAGTTTTAAAGTTTATTCTCCACATCCTTCAACTTTTGGATAAACAAAATTATTAAACATCGAATTCATTCTGATTCTTTCTGACTTAACTCATAGTATGTGTAAATTTATTTGCATATACTCAGTATTTTGTCATCATCAAAAAGGAAAAGATTGTTGAGTGATTGTTATTCCCTTATTTGATTTTGATGAGCCCAAAATACTTGAGTATATTTTATATTATACTAATAAATTCAAGTGAGTGTTTTTCAGGAAATATATTGCTATATATATTGGGATAACTTAGAGAATGGTTAAGGATTATTGAGACCAGTTATTATAATGTTTGGAACCATTTTTATCATGACCTGCACTCAAGTTGACTGCAAGGTTTTTCGAGTCAACTCTGGCACAAAAGATTGTATCTAGAACGACCTCGAGTCGACACCCAGGTTGGGCGAGTCGACTCCGGATAGATTGGCTGAAAGCAGAATTACCGAGTTCAGAGCGCGAGTCCACTCTCGCAGAGATTGAGTCGACCCCAGAGAAAAAACAGAACACTCATTTCAACCTGACTGATACCGAGTCGACTCCACCTGATATCGAGTCAACTCCAACAAAGAGACAGAAGATCTATTTATCAACCTAACTGATATCGAGTCGACTCCAACCATTATTGAGTCGACTCCAAAAGAAAGAAAGAAGAGTGTTTTTTCTACGGCACTGAATCGAGTCGACTCTTAAAGATCGCGAGCTGCCTCCAACTTCTGGCGAGCCGATACTAGATGATGCGAGTCGACTCTAACAAGAAAAGAAGAAAGATTAGTTTCTGACACTCTGAGATCGAGCCGATACTTGAAAGATGTGAGCCGTCTCCCGCTTGTGGGGATTCGACTCCGGAATGTCATGAGCCGACTCCTAGAGGACTGCTGGGTAAGTACTTTTAAAAGATAAAGTGAGGGAGTCGTCACCTAAAGAACATGTGTCGACTCCAGCCACAGTCGAGCCGTCTCCGAGTCACGTGAGTCGACTCCAATCTCAACAGTCACATTGTCAGGTTGCACAGTTGAGTCAGAACGGTTCTTTCACCTTTTGTAACGGCTAGTTTTCAAAAAGAAAGGCTCTAAAAAGTGTTTAAAAGGAGAAAGAAAATAAGAACAAAGTATTCATTGAAAAGTATTCAAATTTACATCCACCAAAAAGGATTAAAGCCTTTCTCAAAGCAAAAAAAGGAGTAATTGCCCCAACATTAAATTCAGAAGTACTCCTCTCATTCAAGGCTTGATTAACTGATCCTCAACCACCAGCATATTCAAGAGAGGATTCAGAAGAGAAGAAGCCACATCCTACTTCAACATAAAATCTATTTGAAAGCTTCTTCCCTTTATTATTGTTTTTATTGTGCTGTAACTATATATCTTTTATATTCTGTTATTATACTTGATTCAATCAGGGGATTGAATTCAGGAAAACAAGGTTAGTTGGTGAACCGTATAAAACCAGCAAGATAGGTTGTGGTTGGTGAACCAGAAAAAACTAACTGGGTTAGATTGTAATTTCAGGTAAAATAATTAGTTTTGGTTGTAGTCCGTGATCCTATAAAAACCGATCGAGTTCATTATGATCTCATGAAAACAAGAAGTTAGGTTGTGAGCTTGTAAAACAACCGACTGTATCCAGGAAGATTATAGTGAAATTTTCAAAAGGATTTGAGGAGTGGACGTAGGAGCAGGGTTGGCTCCGAACCACTATAAAACTTGTTGTGTTTGTATTGTGGTTCTGTGGGTATCTCGTTTCCATTGCTTTCTTTATAGTTAAGATTTATTACTTAGATTAAAATCAAGAAAGCTTTCATAAACTCATTTGATATTTCGAAAAGAAACCAAGGTCTTTATTCATAACCCAATTCACCCCCCCCCCCTGGGTTGTCTATTTGGGCAACACAAGCATTCAACATCAAGTCCATAGCTCTAAAAGTTGGTGAAGCATCCACGACGGCATTCAAATCACCAACAACTCTCTATTGCTCTTCTTGATTGGTTATATTTTTATTTATTGAGCAATAGTTTTTGTACTTCAATTCTTACATTACTTATCTTGTAACAAGTTTCAGTTGCTGAAACTTGGGGGAAGGTTTGGTATAAACCTTAATTGTACTTTATAAAGATTTTGGTTGGTGAGCCTTTGAGAATACCAACTGGATTGATTGTGAACCCGGAAAATAATAGGTATAGGTTTTGGTTGGTGAGCCTTTGGAAAAACCAACTGGGTTGATTGTGAACCCGAAAAATAATCGGTGTAGGTTTTGGTTGGTGAGCCTTTGGAAAAACTAACTGGATTGATTGTGAACTCGAAAAACAATCGGTGTAGGTTTTGGTTGGTGAGCCTTTGAAAAAACTAACTAGATTGTTTACAAACTCGGAAAACAAACTTTATAAAGATTTTGGTTGGTGATCCAGGGAAAACCAACTAGGTTCATTGTGATTCTGAAAAAATAACAAGTTGGTTGTGAGCTTGTAAAAGAATCGGACTGTAATCCATAGGATTATAGTGAGTTCTCAAGAAAACGCTTGAAAAGCATACCTTGGGCAACAAGATCTTAGGTACTTATCTAAAGCCAAAGAACTCAAATAATACCTTCTTGGCTGGCCCTTTTGATTGAGGTCATAGATTATTACAAATAGTATTAGAGTAAACTTGATTCATAACCCATGTGGATTAGAAAACATTGCAGAACAAGTCTATATAAATTGATCATATGCAGGTCGTAGTATTTATGGTTGGATTTGTGATACTTGTAGTATTTAGTGATCTTGGATATTTATATGTGGTCAAGGAACCTAGATAATACCTTTTGAGCTAGCTCTTTTCAGTGAAATGCTAGGTTATTACACTATGAAAAGATGGCATAGTGAGAAGGGAAGACCTTGAGTGACAAGGTCAATGGACATGTTGTATCCCAGCCAAAATGTTAAAATTTTGCAAATGGACCTGAATCACATGCCATAATTAAATGTCATCATAGAGTCGTATTCAAGCTTCAATTTGTAACTCTTACCTAAACAAAGAGTTTTCGATGTACTAGTAGAAACAACAAGTACTCGTTTGGTTTATCGAAAAATTTCATTTCATTGGAATGTTTTTTTGTGAAACTGATGCATGACTATATTGTTGTGGTTGAAATTCGACCTGAGGGTGACCACGCCGGAGGGAGTCGAGGAGACGCCTACTGGGGATGGAGAAAGAGGGCTACCTCTGGTGGTCCGGGGTACCTCTGAGAAGACACCAGCCGGAAAGAAGCAAGATGGCCACCTCCCTGCACTCCGGGATATTTGCATAAAGCCTTGGCCGGAAATTCTAGCGAAGACCCTCCAATGGCTAAGTTAGTCGGGCCTTTTTGTAATCGACCTCTTTTATATTAAATCCGACATCAAGGTCAGTATCTTTTGTAGTTGGCCTTTGGCCTTTTAACATCAATAAAGCATACTTTTTCTCAAAGTACACTTTTTCTCTGAGTGTTTAAGCTCGTCTTGCTTCACGTCTTGTGTTGGATTTTTGCACTTCGCATTTGCTTCCAACTTGGACTTAGAATAGTTTTGCAAAGTCAATGAAGAGCTCGCTACCTCCGAGTTAGTCCACTGGCGCAGTGTAAGCGCCAAGGTCAGACATCAGATTTGCTTCGGGCCTCTGAGCTTGAGACCCCGTTTCACTTTCGTTGCAGTTTACCAGGGTATTTTTTCGGTAGAAGGTCGTTGTGAATTTTGGTGCCTTTGACCTTGTCGATTCTTTTAGGCTTTAACTTAGGGGCGCGGACCGAGGTCGAGGTGTCCTTAAGTTTTTTCTGAGATCGAGAGAGCCTTTTTGGCTCTCGGTCGATACTGCAGGGCGCCTCGAGCTCGGGCTTGGGGCGTCATTGTAGACTCCGTCGTTGTAGATATCTGCGGTTGGGGGAGCCCTTGGGCTTGCTTACTTGCGGTCGAGGGAGCCCTTAGGCTCGCGGTCGACTCGGCAGGGCCCTGAGTTCGAGCTCGGGGCGTCATTGTTGCTTTCATCATCGTAGATACATGCGGTCGAGGGAGCCATTTGGCTCGCGATGGACACTGCAGGGTGCCCCGAGCTCGGCTCCAGGGGTGTCATTGTAGCTTTCGTCGATGTAGATACCTACGGTCGAGAGAGCCCTTGGGCTCGTGATCGACATTGCAGGGTGCCCCGAGCTCGGCTCCAAGGGTGTCATTGTAGCTTTCGTCGTCTAGATACCTACAGTCGAGGAAGTGCTTGGGCTCGCGATCGACACTCCAGAGAGCCCCAAGCTCGGTTCTAGGGGCGTCATTGTAGCTTTCGTCATCGTAGATACCTGCAGCAAAGAGAGTCCTTGGGCTCGCGGTCAACACTACAGGGCACCTCGAGCATTTACTTTTTTGAAAAAATTATATAAAATACTAATTATATACTTAATAAAGGGACTATAACAACAATATCACATGCATAATTTTTAGAATCAAATCTTGGAATACCAAAGCCTGGAGGTTATGAAGGATCAACACCAAACATATCAAAAAATATTTTTAATAGCTATTTTTAATATTTTTAACTATTAAAATTACCATAATTCATAATATATTTAGATGTTTGTCTAACTATTTAAATTACTATATTTAATAATATATTTTTAATATCTATAATTAAATTTAAGAATATTTAAAAAAAATAAATATTTTAAAAATAGCTATTAGAAATATTTATTAGGTTGAGTTTTTAGTTAATAGTTAGATAATTTCTTTATATTTTCATAAATTTTAATAATATATTTTAATAATTTAGGAGTAATTATTAAAAATAGGTATTAAAAAAATTATGGTGGTTTAAGAGCATTTTTTGAACCATAATTGCAATCCCGTGGGAAAGTAGTTTTGCCATTTCCTACATAGATTTTTTTCTTCTCATGCAATATGAAAAACTTATTTCTATATGAAAGCTATTTTTCCACCTCTCTTCTTAAAAAACTTCAACCAAATTAGATTTTTTTTATTTTTTTGTTAACAAACTTTTTTTTTCCCACCTCTTCCCATGAACGAAATAAGTCCTAAGATTTTGTTGATATTGGTAACCGTTGTTTATACTTTTTAATCCCAACGAAGAATATTTTTTTAAGGATATTCACCACTAAGTTCAACCTTTCAGCCCATGGCATCTCGAGGGAGATGCTCCCCTGGAGTTAATGGTATCACGACAACAACAGCTAACATCCTTAGAACTCAGCTTTTAACATATTTTCATTTCGAAGTAAATTGGGCCACTGCCGTGGGCGTGCACTCTCAGGAGTTTCCCAATATTTCGGCACCTATCATTATTTAGAAAACAAAAATATTTTAAAAGTAGCGCGCTTATTCTTTTAATGGTTTAAGCACGTGACAAAGAGTGACAGAGTAAGAAGCAAAAAGCAATATAATGGTATTATCTGACAAAATCACAATTTTTTTAAAATCAAAACCTCTGCACGTTTATGAAAATTAATAATATAAAATAATAAGTTACTACAAAGCAGTGAAAAGGTTGAACAACAGTTACTATTCTAAATCCCAGCAAAATGCACAATTTTTTTGAGTCTGACCAAAATATGTTCACCCCAATTATATATGATTAATTTTCGGCCATAAGAAAAGTCTATTCCATGACTACCATCGTCACTAGAGAACCAAGGATCCCAAAGACAAGACTTGCACCTTTTGCCATTAAGCCTGATAATAAATTGGTTCCTAACAACATTAGCTTTTGCCTGAAATCTTATATATTCAAAGGGAACGATCATGTACGTTTAGAGAGGGGCATTGGGCCGGGTCGGGCCATTGCCGGGCCGCCCATGGCCCGGCCCGGCCTGGCACGAAGCGGACAGTAACGAGCCGTACCTAGCACGGCCCCTAAAAGGGGGCTGGGCTGGATTATGAATTTCTGGCTCGCGGGCCGAGCCCGGCCCGGCCCATAAGGGTCAGGGCTGGCACGATTCGTGGGCCAAGCACGATACGGCCCATAAGGGCTTGGGCTGGCACGATTCGTGGGCCAAGCACGGCACGGCCCGCGAACCAGCCCGGAACGGCCCATAAGGGCCTGAACCGGGCCTGGGCCGGGCCAGGCACGGCTCGTCCCCCTTAAAATAAATGGAAATAAAATTTTTTTAATAAATTAATAAATATTGGGAACTAAGGATTTATTAATATAAAGCCATCTTAATGGTGGGGGGTTTGGCATAGACCCCTACCAGTTTATTAATTTAAATCAAAATGGTACATAAAGGGAGGTTTAGACCTTGGTCTGACCTCCAGAATACAATAAGAAAGGAAAAAATAGAGATGACTCACTTTAACAATTAAAAAAATAAAAATGTACAATTATAAAAAATTAAGAAATAAAAATAAATGATCAAAATCTTACTAATCATCAGTATTCACTATTCAGTAGTGTTTGTATCATCATCATCAGAGAATGTTGTATCATGTCCACCTTTATCTTGAAGTCTCGCCTCAGCATCCAACCAATCTTTGAAGCAGAGAAGCATCTCAACCGTTTCACCAGTCAACCTACTTCTCTTTTCGTCAACAACACGCCGACTTGCACTAAAAGCAGATTCCGATGCTACTGTGGACATCGGCACAGCTAAAATATCGCGTGCAATTGCAGATATAACAGGATATTAATTTTTAACACTCTTCCACCAAGATAATACATCTAGACTCTCTATTTGATTTTCATCATATGCAGACTGAAGATCATTTCGTAAATAAAATTCTAGTTCACTACTTAAAGATGAAGAAGAACTTGAAGCATGTGTGTGTTTTCTCTGTGCAATGAATGAAAAAATAGATGACGAACAAGAACTACTAAAAGAAGAAATAGAGCTTTCTACGGAAAATCTAGATCCACGAATTTTTTCATCATATATAGCATAAATATCATAAAGAAGTTGTTTTACCTCAATTTTAGCAGGTTCAGGATCTTGAATCATATTTTTACAATATGCATCAAGTAAAATTAGTACGCCATTCAATTTAACTCTTGGATCAAATACAGTAGCTAAGTTATGCATAGGACATATCTTGTCCCAATACTCATTTCATTTAGATTCCATTTGTTTAATAATAGGCATTAAAACATCATCATATATATGTTCTGCAAATTTTTATAATCATATATGCTTGTTGTAAAAATGAACATGAAGTTGGATAATAAATACCAGAAAGAACATTAGTAGCATTATAAAAACTAAGCAAAAAATCTTCCAAAATTTTTCCTTTATTCCAATCAATTTCAGTCAATGTAAAGCCTAATCCACGATCATTAATATATGCACTTAATAAATTTTTATATGGGTATGCATCATGTATCATGCTATATGTTGAGTTCCAACGAGTAATTACATCAAGTTTAAATTTTTTAAAACGTTTACCATGATTTATACATAGTTCCTTAAATTCTTCAAGTCTTGATCTTGAAGCATGAATAAAAGAAACTGCATTTCTAATTTTTGAAATGACATCTTGAATCATGCCCATGCCAGCTTGAACAGAAAGATTTAAGATATGACATGCACATCTAATATGCAATAAATTTCCATTTAACATGGGATGCAATGAGTCCTTTAATAATGTAACAGCAGAATTATTATTAGATGCATTATCAAAAGTAATAGACATAATTTTATCATTAATATTATATGAACATGCAGTTTGATAAATGGCATTTGAAATTTGTTGCCCAGAATGTGGAAAATCAAAAGCACAAAAAGCAAGAATACATTTATTTAATTGCCAATCATTATCAATATAATGAGCAGTAATAGTAATAAAACAATTACTACCTACAGATGCTGACCAAATATCAGAAGTTAATGAAACTTTTACATTTAAAGTAGAGAGTGTTCAATTAAACTTTGTCTCATTGCTAAAAAGTTAGTCATAGCTACTCTTCTAAATGTACGCCTACTAGTTCTTTTGTAAGCAGGTTGTAGGTTTAATTGAACATATTCTTCAAAATTAAAAGATTCACATAAACTAAAAGGTAATTCATCCTTAACTATCCATTTTACAAGTGCTTTTCTTTGATTTTCATGATTATATGCAAAATTACCTAAAAGTGATCCCTCTTATATATTAAGGGTACTTTGAAGACGAGAATCATGCATCCTATGACTCTCTTGATGTCTTTTTAAATGGCCTGTTCCCCCACTACTACTACAACTATAAAGTTTGGCACATTTTTTACATTTTGCTTTCCAGACTCCATCAACCATAATTCTATCAAATTCATTCCATACAGCACTAGTCCTCTTACGAGAAGAGGTTTGATCTTCACTCGGTTCACTAGTTCTAGAGGAACTAGGAACATGGGATTGGGGATTAGTTTCTTCTCCCTCAGAGACAGGAGGAATGCCAAAATGACTTTCCTCAAAAGATGACATATCTAAATTGATGAATGCAAAAAATAAAAACTAACCATAAGGAGGAATTGAGTAGAGGACCAGAGGTAGAGCCGAGATTTGTGAGCTTCCTCTTGTGCTCTCAACAAGAACCTCCTTTCTTCTCAACAAGAACCTCCTCTTGTGTAGCACTTGAACACTTGCTAAATGCAAACTAAAAATTAAATTGCTAGAAGAGCACTTGCTAAATATTGTTAGAAGAGAGAAATAGTAGTAGTAGAGGAGAGAAGAGATGGTTTGGTGTGGTGAGAATGAGGAAGGAAAAGGGTATTTATAGGACTCCAAATATTTTTTCTCCAAAATACCCCTCAAATTAGCCGTTTTATGATTGTTGGGAGGGGTATTTTGGATAAAAACCAAAAATAGCCGTTATGGCAACGGTTTTTTTTTTTTTTTTGCCACACGGGCCGTGCCAGGCACGGCCCGTAACGGCTTTTTTTTGTTGCCATACGGACCGTGCCAGGCACGGCCAGTCTCGTGCCAGGGCCCGGCACGGCCCGCCACCCCACGGGCCTTGGGTCGGGCCGGGCTTAGCTTTTAGGCTAAGCGGGCCATGCCTTGCACGGCCCTTTTAGTAACAGGCCGGGCCAGGCACAGCCCGTTTATTCTGTGGCCCGGTGGGTCTGGGCCGGGCCGGGCCTGGCATGGCCCGATGCCCATCTCTAGTATGTTAAAAAAAAAAGAAAAAGCACAATCATTGCAACCAAGAGAAGAGCACATGTTGGAACAAGAGGAGCACATCTCAACGGACAATTTGAACGAGCTCTAAGTTTGATTAGGTATTTTGCCCTATCAACAAAGACCAGCTAATGAAAGTCTCAATTAAACCCTTGTGGTAAAGAGGTATTACAATACGTAATCAAGCAGTCCATCTACACTCAGAACAAGAGCAGGCACAGCATCGCACAGCAGAACAGGAAGACCCAGATCTGATGGAGCGTCCTCTCCAGCTCCATCTCCTGCCTCCTGACCATTGGGCTGAACCCATTCCCTGATGTGTAGTATGGGTTGCTCGAGTCGTACATGCTCGCCCCCTGGTGATTCCTGAACACCCATGGGAGCACTGCGACTAAAATTCCCCGGAGCACTCCCCCGGCAGTCGAACTGATCATCCGCGAGCCTAATGGTGTTCCCAGTGGGGAGGATGGCGGCATGGGATCGCTGCCAGGAATGCTGTGATGAGGGTAGTGTTGATGCTCATGCTGATGGAGATGGGAACGCCGTTGCCGATGCCGTCGAATCAGTGGGTATGTATCACTGTACTGCTCCTCACTTATGGATGAGGATTGGAGTTCAATCTCCTCCCGCTGGACCGAGGGACGGCAAGGGATCTCGTGGGACTGGTGGGTTTTCTTGGTGCTGCGGCCCCGGCCATATAGCGGCACCAGGGTGTTCTCGGTTATGGTTGCCTTGCAGACAGGGCACCGTTGCTGAGAGGCGCTCTCAGCCTGCTGCAACCACTTGTATATGCACGGCCAGCAGTAAAGATGGCCACAGAGTGTGACCACCGGGTCGACGGCAAAGTCCAAGCATATGTTGCAATCAAAACACCCATTGGCCGACCTTGGTGTGCCAGCATCAAGAACACGTCTTTTCAGTGATTCCTGACTGATCTGCGATCCCTGCACAGCTTCACTGGAGCATCCTTCTGCCGGTTGTTCTACCTCCATGTTGCTGTGAGTGTTCTCCGTTTTTTTTTTTTAAAAAAGCAATTGATTTATAGGTGCTTACTGCATAAACAAGAGAGATAAGGTCATGAGCATCCAGCGCTACTGTAATATCTCCCGTGCAGAGTTATAAAGAAACATGACCCACATTTGACTCCGTGGACCATGGACGGGTGGCCTTTAAGACTGCAAGTGGAGGAAGAGTTAAGGCTAGCAGGGACACCAAAAACACCACCAAACAAGAGAGGAAGCATCCATGAGCTTTCAAGATGGAGCATAACCATCAACCAAAAGTAGCCATGTGACGCTAACTCTAAATGCAAGTAGGTAGCTGAGAGAGAACAGGAAACCAACAACAGAAGAAATCTGGTGGGTTTTGTAAATGAAACAGCAATTAGCCAGTATTGAATAATTTAGTCACGACCACACCAAAAAGCATGTAGGGAGGGGCTTCATTACGGTAAGATGGAGCAAAGCAAGTGGCCTAGTATGAGCCTAGAGAAGGAACCGGTGCAGGAAGAGAAAGGGTATAAAATTTGCTAAAGGCCCGCTACTAAAATTGAGTAGGAGTAAATTGAAGAAAAGTTATAAAACTAAAGGCCAAGGAACAAGATGGCCAGCCAGTACCAAAGGCATGGCCATCCTCTTTGATACTTACCAAGACACGTCAACAGATAAGGAAAGATTAGGCCCCAACTTTCCTATTCCCTTGCCCAAACAAGAGGAGAGAAAAACAATCTCAGGAAAGGTTGGTAAACAAATGGACAAATGCCTAGCCTAAACAAACACATGGGAACATGGCATCATGAGAGAAGTGTGTCAGATGATAAGAAGATGGTACCCTCTGTCCAGTCTCCACCTCTCTAATTTTATCCAAAAGGCAACACATTATTCAATGAAACAGTTGGTGGAGGAATAAAGATATATGGGCCACCCATAGAATAATAAATGTATCACCAAATGACTGGCTAGAACAAGGCAATGCCAGCTCCTTTGTGATGAAGATGGGGGTTACGTCATTTGGTCTCTAGAAGCTTAAAACGAAAACAGATACATATAAAGATTACTGCCAATTAATTACTCAAATTTGTTCGAATGTTCCATTTGTCAAAGTTCATTCAGATTATGCGATACTTTGTCATGTCAATTCAAGACATTATCCCAGACGGGCCACCAGTTTGCCCCAAAGTTTGGGCATTGCTAAAATGCTCTTAATATGCTTTGCACATAAAAATCCCTCTTTTACAAAGTAATGTTCATAAAACCCTAAAGCAAACTTTATGGATTAAAGAAATCCTCTCACAGAGAACCTAAAAGTCGGTCACACCAACAACTGGCTTCAACAAACTTAGGCCCCCTTTGGGAGAGTTTTTAAAGGGCCAAAAAGCACCTTCTGGCCCTCCAAAAATACTTTTGGATAAAAAAGGGTGTTTGGTAAAAATTTCGGAAAGCTGTTTTAGCTTTTCCAGAAATCTGAAAATAGCTTTCTGAGAGAAGCTCCATTTTGGAGCTTTCCGAAAACGCTGTTTTCAGCTTTGTCGGAAAGCTATTTTTTTTTACCAAAATATTCCTATTTAAACGTCCCTTTTTCCTCCCAAAACCCTCCATCCTACCGCCTCTTCCTCTCTCACCCTTCCCTCTCTCTCTCCCTCTCTATCTCCTTCTTTTTCTCAACGTCGCCAGCCATTTCTTTTTTTTTTTGGTGAATCCAAGGCTGCCCACGGTGGCAGCCACTACCCATGGCCGGCGACCCGTCCACAAGTCATCGCGACACCACCCGTGGTGCGCGGCCGGCCCGTGGAGCGGTCGGGCTCGGCTGTGGGGTGGCCGGGCCTTCGCCCGCCGCGGGACCGGGAAGGCGAGCCGCAATGAAGCCCCCATAGCGGCTGGCCGTGGGCTACTCTTTGGGCGGTGGCGTCTATCACGGCGACGTGCGCTCGTGGTGGAGCTGTGGGGCAGCGATGTCTGCCCGCGATGGTGGCGGGCGAGCCGCCAAGATTGTCGTGGCCGCAGTCGGCCATGGCCTGACCCCCTTCCGCGGCCGCCCCTTCCGGCGCCGTCGGCCTCGCTGGAGGAGAAGAAAGGAGAAGAAGGGAAGAGAGGAAGGAAGGAGAAGAAGAGAAGAATAAAGAAAAGAAAAAGAAAAGAAAAAAAAAGAAGAAAAGGAAAGAAAAGAAAAAGAGAAGAAAAAAAAGAAAAGAAAAAGAAAAGAAAAAGAAAAGAAAAAAATATAAATAAATAAATAAATGTATAAATAAGGAGAAAAAGAGAAGAAAAAAGAAAAGAAAAAGAAAAGAAAAAAAAAAGAAAGGGAAGAAAAAGAAGAAAAGCAAAGAAAAAAAAGAGAAGAAGAAAAAAGAAAAGGAAAGAAAAAGAAAAGAAAAGAAATAAATAAATAAATAAATAAATGCATAAATAAATATGTATATAAATGAACAAATAAGCAAATAAATAAATAAATAAGATAATAAATAAATGCATAAATAAATATGTATATAAATGAAAATATAAATAAATATATTTCAATGAAATAAAATAATAAGTAAATAAATAAATAAAAATATTAGTAATTATTTAACTAATTTATCACCTAGCTAGAAAATTTGTTAGAGAAATAAATGGCCATCAGAAGGATGAAAAATGAATTTACACCAATAATTATAATATTTTATATATTTATTATTGTATTATACTATAAATATAATATTATATTACATTATATCATAATACATTAATATGTTATGTTAAATAATTTAATATTATATTAAATTATTATCCTATAGTATACAATGTTATAGTACTATATTATAATAATATTATATTACATTATGTTAATATTATACTATATCATATATTTATATATTAATACATATTATATTTTATATGCTCTATTGTATAATACTAGTAATGTCCTTTATGGTCATTTTGTCATACAAAAGTATTTCTCAGTTTGTTTACCAAACACATGTTAAAGTGCCACAGCATTTTAAAAATTTAGTTATCAAACAGCAAACAGCTTTTTATAAAAGCTCTACTTCAGACAGCTGCCGACAGCTCCTCCAAATAAGATCTTAGTTATTAGTGTTCCACAAGGTTTGGTTTCATCAACACCATTAACCTGTGATATCACCTCTTAAGTTCACCATTATAAATTGGAGTTATTTTGTGCAATATAGTGGAAAATAATGACCAATAACAACAAAATAAAAGTAATAATTAAAATAATCACAGTTTACATGTATTGGTTACAAAATAATACATCGTTAATTGTTTGAATCAAAAAGTAGTTGTTATTCGTATTATGTAAAGGGCATAATGTAAGAATAACAGTAGAATAACAGTCTAAACAATGGCAATTGTTATGCATATTAAATATGCGTAACATAACAAGAGGTCTCTGGGACCACTATGCATTGCATTGATATAATCAATTATATGCTATTTTGAAAGTTATCACTATTTTCATTAATAGTTTATATATCTTAATTTTCCAAAGATTCTTCTAAATATTGCAATTCTACGCATTTCAATGAAGAATTAATGTTTAAAGAGAGAAACGGGAGAACTTTTGATCGACACATATCAGGAGAAAAGAAACAGCATAGATGCCGCCAATTTCAATGATTTAAGTAAATCTTCAAACGTTCCTACTACACCAATAACCCTAAAGGGGTCTTCTTACCTTTATTTTACTAAATAAACAATCTTTCCCATCTTATACATAAGAATCGATACATTCCAAAATATATCTACAGAAACACCCAGCCTTTATTCAAAGATATAAACAAAAAGTATTGATTTACTTACATTTAATGCTTACTCTTGTTGATACCACAGACCAATAATACATTCTTTCTTTAATTTTTCTATCACAAAAGGGATTGAAGCACACAAGCATGAGAATTTCTACTAGCAAAACATAAATAAAAGGTAAGAATCCCTACGATAAAGTACCACGAGAACAGCAGCCAACTAAGAGATTGTAAATGCACTTACGGCATTAACGCATTCACAACTAAAATTCAACTCAACTGAACAAAGAAAATACATATATATTTCGATCAAAGGAGGTAGAATAGTAAGTTCATTAACTCGCCCATTTATCTTCCATTTCATTTTAGTTAACAAGAAAAGAACAGAAGGTAGAATGGAAAAAAAAAATAGAAACATGAAAAATACAAGACACCTTAGCCGTGTGACAAGAATAAACGTTTAGGTACAGACTAAGGAAAAACTTCCAAACAAAGTAACCTAGCCACCCAATTAGGAGGAGAATAATTTGAGTTCGGTTCATGGGACACGGGATTCTGAGTATGAAAGGGATAGCGAGATCCGGAGCTGGGAAATTATGTTTTTGATTGCTAAAAACAAGTAGGGTGGTGAGACAAACGACAAAACGGGCAAAAAAATGTCAAAGCTTCCATAAATTAACAAGAAAAATATTCCCTGATAATTAACATACTTATTTTTTCCTGGCTTCCTGCGTCGGAGTTCTGCCACCGCCACCCAAAGTTACAATATTGAATGGAAAAATCGGGAGAGCAATAAGAAAAGAGGTAATCCAAACAAAAAATAGAGGAATCGAGCCCCATCCCAAGGTTCAAACCGCTCTTCTTCATACAAATTTAACAAAAAAAGAAATTTTTAGGAAAAAACTCGCCTAAATTGGCCTCTGGGTTCGAAGGCGAAGAAAACATCAAAGAGGGACCAAAACGATGCCTCTACCATTCGAAACAGGGCGAAATTCCATCGATTTCTCAGGAGAAGAAAACAAGAAAAAGAACGGATTGTATTGCGATGACTTACCGATTTGAATACCTTTTTCCCTCTCTCTTAATCTCTTTGCGATGGCCTTCTGATGATTGGAAGTAGCGACGACAGAGCTTTCGTGGGATCTAATGGCGGAAAGGGAGGGCGTTCCTGTTCAGTGTTTTGTTGAGGGAGAGCAAAGGGATGAAACGAAACGTTTGGTTTGACGATAATTGGAAAAGAAGGTTGGGGGGCAGTCAGGAGTTGATCTCTCGCTATGTGATATTTATAGCCGAGGTGGAGGGGCAGATAAAAACACCGTGCACGCGACCATACTTGGGGGCTATTGGCCTGAGTGGCCTCTTCACAAGCAAAATTTGTTTTTATGGTTGTTGGTCGTCCATGTCGTAATTAGCAAAAGTTCTGTTTTATTGTTTTTACCAAGGGTGGATTTTTCTTATTAATGTTTCAGCAGGTGAATCATATCGTAGGAAGATCGAAAGAGTTCCATCTGACGAATCTTCACTGTCCTAAAATACCTATATACGAATGGATTAATTCTCGTAACCTACTTGTGTATCAAATTTGGCATGTGTTGGAACAATTTTTATTATCTCTCACTGCATGAGCGACTAATTGCGTTTCAGATATGAGACTTAATTGAGTCTTCCAATCAATATATAAGCTATATGTTGCGCCTTAAATTGTATGACAAGCATGGTGAAGCAATCTCATTTGCAATTGTCATATGTATGAAAGTTCGATAAAGTCGCACGAGATGATTAAATACTATAACATGTATATATGTTTGACCTAGCTAACATTTTTGTGTTGCTGCCTAGAATGTGAAATAACAATGCAATATTCTCTCTCTTGGTGGCCTCTCTAGCAACACATCTGCGAAGCAACCTGGACTACTTGTAACATTCCTTATTTCCCTTAAATAAACCTCTGAAAGGTTTAAACCCTCTCCATATTGTCCAAAGAAAAAAAGTGCAATAACAATAATGCGTGAAAAAAAGTGCAAATGCTTTTTAATTATTATTGTTGACCTTTTTTCCGTCTCGTCTGGGTAAGTGCCAAAGAACTCAGTATTGTATGTGTGTATTGTGAATTTATAAAATAAATTAAATAACAAATATATGAATAAATAAATCTGACCTCAATTGAAGATTCCACTATGTTAGATCAAGGCTAGTGTTTGACACTATGTCCTTAAGACAGATTTCGCCCTCCACACAGGTGCTTTGGATCTCTTGAGCGTCTGCCTTCCAGGATACAATGATTTTCACAAACAAAAGGAGCACACCAATTTGTTTGTACGGCGAACCAAAAACTGAGTTTTTGTACTCTCTTTGAATGAACTCACTTATGCTCTCTAAGAACTCTAGAACGAGAGAACTAAATGAATTGGAAAAATTCAGTGTTTAGAGTAGTTGGAGGAAGGCTCTATTTATAGAGTTCATGGTGACTTTTCAGAATAGACACCAAGTAAAGAGACATGTCTTTTCTATTCAAATGAATAGACACATCCCTATGAATAGTTATGTCTTTCATGCTAATAGTCATGTCTTTTAAATGAAAAGATGCATCCATACAAAGATGCAATGAAAAGATGCATCCATACAAAGATGCAATGAAAAGATGCAACTCTTTTGAAGAGACATACCTCTTCTAAGAAGCACCCTTTTCAAGAGGGTCATTTTGCAGCCTATTTTCTCATTCACTTATTATAGTCTAACAATTTATTTGCATATCCAATAAATATGCAATCAATAGTTTTAGGTCCTATTTTGCTCTTTTTGGGAGTAGGAACCAATACCTTAGCCAAACACCCCCACACTTTTAAATATTTGTAGGAAGGTCTTCTACCTTTCCATGCTTCATAAGGGATTTTGTTTGTTTTCTTATGGGGTAACTTATTAAGTATGTAATTTGCAGAAAGCAAAGCTTCCCCCCACAAATTCTGAGGTAATCCTGAACTTATCAACATAGCATTCATCATCTCTTTTAGAGTTCTATTCTTTCTTTCAGCAATACCGTTTTGCTGAGGTGAATAAGGCGCAGTAGTTTGGTGAATAATGCCATGTTCTTGACAGAACTTATTAAGTGGTGCATCATATTCACCACCTCTATCACTTCTAATTGCCTTAATTCTTTTGCTAAGTTGATTTTCAACTTCATCCTTGTATTGGACAAACATACTAATGCCTCATCTTTGCTTCTAAGTAAATACACATAGCAGTACCTTGTGCAATCATCAATAAAAGTAATAAAATACTTTTTTCCTCCTCTAGTTTGAACATTTTTCAAATCACATATGTCAGTATGTATCAATTCTAAAGGTTCAGTACTTCTTTCAATTGAATGAAAAGAGGATCTTGTTAGTTTTGATTCTATACAAGTCTCACATTTATTACTAGTATCAATATCAAATTTAGGCAATAAATCTAAACTTACCAATCTACGCATAGTATCAAAGTTAACATGTCCTAATCTACCATGCCACACATTTGAGGACTCAATAATATAAGCAGAAGATAAATTCTTATTATTAATAGATGGTACAATAGTTATTACATTCATCTTAAAGAGCCCTTCGCTCACGTACCCTTTGCCTAAATAAATTCCACCTTTAGTGAGTACAAATTTGTCAGACTCAAAAACCAACTTAAAGTCATTTTTGCTCAACAATGACCCAGACACGAGGTTCTTTCTAATATCAGGCACGTGCAGCACTTCGTTTAGAGTAAGTTCTTTTTCCGAAGTCATCTTCAATATAACCTTGCCCTTGCCTTCAACTTTTGAAGTGGCAGAATTACCCATGAACAGTTTTTCACCACTAACTGTTTCATAGGAGGTAAACATGTTTTTATCAGAACATATATGTCGAGTAGCCCCAGTGTCTACCCACCATGTCTTGGTATTGGAAACCAAATTTGCTTCAGATATGACAGCAGAAAAATTTAATTCTGCAACATTTGAAGCTAGCTTATCCACCTCGGTTATATTAGCTTGTGGAGATTTTTTCTTGAAATTCTCTTGTGCCTTTCGGTAGCGACAATCCTTAGCACGATGGCCGGGTTTGTTGCACACATAGCAATTTCCCTTGAATCTCTTTCCGTTGCCACTCTTGGTATCTTGTTGATCATTATTCTTTCTTTTTCTTTTGTTGGTCTTTTGTCCCTCTTCCACCACATGAGCCTTGGACTCCATGAAATGGTTTCTAACCTTTTTCTCAGAATTTCGATTGTCTTCTTCAATTCTCAATCTAACAATCAAGTCTTCAAGTTTCATCTCCTTGCGCTTATGCTTGAGATAATTTTTGAAATCCTTCCAAAGTGGTGGTAATTTTTCAATAATTGCAGCCACTTGAAAAGACTCACTTAGTATCATCCCTTCAGCATGAATGTCATGGATGATCACTTGGAGATCTTGAACTTGACTTATGACATCCTTGGAGTCGACCATTTTGTAGTCTAAGAATTTGTCCACAACGAACTTCTTTGTTCCAGCATCTTCCGTTTTGTACTTCTTGTCCAAGGATTCCCATAGTTCCTTTGCCGACTTGAAAGGACTATACACATTATATAATGTGTTGTCCAATCCATTGAGAATGTAGTTTTTGCATAGAAAGTCAGAATGCTTCCATGCTTCTACAGCAGCCATAGTTTGATCATTTTCTTCACCCTCGGCAAGAATAGGAGCCTGATGAGAGTACAAAAGTGAAATTTTCATATTATCTTAATTAGTATTATAGCTAATTTTTATTAATAAAATTAATTAATTAATGTTTTATTTGTGTTTGAGTGAAATTAATCCAAGAGACCTAGTAACTCTGGATTTGAGCCCAATGCCTGGCAGCCCAAGCTCAATAAATTTTCCAAAAATCCACAGCATGGGGGCTTTGAAATTTTCCAATTTTCCAACCGACCGTGGACCTCCATGCACATGCAAACGGGCTCTTCAATTCCAAGCATCATGGCATCTCATCCAAGGGACCTAAACCAAATCCAAGGGACCTAAATCAAACCCAAGGGACCTAAGCTAAACCAGCTCTTCAATTCCAAGCGGCATCTCATCAGCATCCTTCCGTTTCCCCTGTTTCTTCCCAGCTCATCCAAGCGTGGAGCGTGCGACGAAAGAGGAGGAGGCCAGCAGCCATCGGGAGGAGAAGAGTCCCAAGCCGAGTCCTCCACTTCTTTTCCATGAGTCTTCTTAACTTCCCAAACTTCTGCAACGTCCCAGCATTCATTAGAGTCCTTCCGTCTCCCCCGTTTCTTCCCAGCTCATCCACAAATCCAACATCAATGACTGCAGCTCAAACTTCTTCAATGTTCAACCTCCCAACGCCGAAGAGTCCCAAGCATTCAAGCCTCATCCGTTCCCAGCAGCGTTCCAGCTTCTCCAAACCAGTGAAGTGTCTATAAAAGGAGAGGAGGGAGGCAACGGATCAGAGGAGGAGGAGGAGAAATCAGCTGGCGAGGAAGGAGAGAACCATCCGGTGGAGGAAAAGGAGGAAGCGAGGGGAGGCCACGGAACCAGGGAAGCCAACATCCACATCTTTCCCAGCCGAGCGAGAGAGGAGAAGAGGCCACGGAAGGGAGAAAGCAATCGGGAGAAGAAAACAGAGCACCCTGTTTTCTGAACCAAAGAAAAAAAAAGGGATTTATGTTTATTTTAAGTTATTCTTTACTAATTCTTTTTATAAAAATGTTTCCATTTCATATGAGTAGCTAAATCTTCTCTAGCTAAGGCTAGGAAAAAGCCTAGCATTCTCTTCATGTATTTCATTTAATCATCAATGGGATTTTAATTTTTTTTGATTTATGGTGCAGTAAATTTATAGAAATTATTTCAAACTTATATATTTTCTTTGATTTGTTAATTCCCCCGAGTATAACAGATGCTTAGAAATCCCTGTAGTTTAAAATAGAATTACTGTAATGCTGCCCATAAAACTAAATCTATTTAACTGAGATAATAGATGATTTTAAGAAAAGCATGATGAAGTGCTAGGCTGAATCCTGATGCTTTAGTTATATTTTGTCAATCCGAATATTATTTAGCCTTTAGTTTTTGTTCACTGTCAAATCCCTGTGGATTCGATCTCGGACTCACCGAGAATATTACTTTGCTACACCCTATACTTGGGGTATCCTATGTTTAATTTCCCTTTTTAAAAGAGCAAGATTAAAATCGTAGCAGAGCCTCTTCACGAAGAACCTTCACAAGATTCAACGTAGTGAGATAGAACAACATTTTTTGTTGCCATCTCTTGAAATCGTTCCCATTGAACTTTTCGGGCTTCTCTCCATGGCTCACATGTGAGGCAATGGGAATGGCGGTAGGCACCACATTGCTTGAACTTAAAGCCATCTCTAATTACTAAATAAATGAATAATCTCAAATTAGAATGAGTAATATCAAAATTTAGTTTGTCAAGTTAATGCAAACCAACAATGAACAAATTTTGCAAACAGAATTATAAAGTGTATATATAAAACTATTTGCAAATAATTAAATAAATACAAAATCACAATATACACAATATAAAGAGTGGAAATCTGTCTTAAGATTGTTGTATGTGTGTATTGTGAATTTGTAAAATAAATTGAATAATAAATATATGAATAAATAAATCTGACCTCAATTGAAGATTCAACTATGTTAGATCAAGGCTAGTGTTTGACACTATGTCCTTAAGACAGATTTCGCCCTCCACACAGGTGCTTTGGATCTCTTGAGCGTCTGCCTCCCAGGATACAATGATCTTCACAAACAAAAGGAGCACACCAATTTGTTTGTACGGCGAACCAAAAACTGAGTTTTTATACTCTCTTTGAATGAACTCACTTATGCTCTCTAAGAACTCTAGAATGAGAGAACTAGATGAATTGGAAAAATTCAGTGTTTAGAATGGTTGGAGGAAGGCTCTATTTATAGAGTTCATGGTGACTTTTCAGAATAGACACCAAGTGAAGAGACATGTCTTTTCTATTCAAATGAATAGACACATCCCTATGAATAGTTATGTCTTTCATGCTAATAGTCATGTCTTTTAAATGAAAAGATGCATCCATACAAAGATGCAATGAAAAGATGCATCCATACAAAGATGCAATGAAAAGATGCAACTCTTTTGAAGAGACATACCTCTTCTAAGAAGCACCCTTTCAAGAGGGTCATTTTGCAGCCTATTTTCTCATTCACTTATTATAGTCTAACACTCAGTTCATTGATGGAGAAAGGTATAGAGTCTCAACGACAATAAGGTTGTATGCGCGACCATGCAATCGATATTTGATCAGCTAAAACGATGATGATGGAGATCGAATGTATAGATAGAGAGTAACATGGATCTAGGTGCTTTGACCTTTAAGGACTTTCACCATAATCATACTGTTATTCAAAAAAGATAGATAAAAGATATAGCACCGAGCTACAATAGAAATCTAAATTATAGCTACTTCTTTGACAAAACTACTAGTAGAGTAAATCTAAGATAAGTTAAAAAGATGCATTGGATTGATTGTTATAGGATCTCTCCTGCAGAGTGCAAATTGATAATTTATTCAAAAATGCCAAAAAAATGTAATACAACCATTGATTTCCGTAACTTCTCACATCGTCCTAATCTTAGGAGTTTAGCAGTTCGCTCTTATGATCTCACGTGTGGTGCAATCGCAAAACAAATCATAATCTATGTCTTTGGCCAGTGACCAGTACAAGCATACCATAGTTAATCATGATCAAACTTCAATCTTCAGCCTGCCTATTCATATCATGACTGAACCTCACCCCTCTAGCCTACGTTTCCAAGCTTAGCCGAAATTTGTCCAATCCAGTAAGGATCATGTGACTCCTATTTACTCTATTTCCATCAAATTTGATTCACATGGCATTTGCTCTCAAGTATTAGCTAGATTGTTGAGACTGTTGAACCTAAAGGGTTGATTTTGATGATACAAAAATAGTTGAGTACTTTATCCAAAAAAAAAATAGTTGAGTAAAAAGCTGACTAATCTATTGCTTTGAGTTTAATTGATTGATTTCAAAAAACAAAGAAGGAAGCCTTCAGCTAGTTTCAAAAGAAGATCATCTATCTGAAGCTTTCTACCAAGAAGAACGACTCTAGAAATGCCATAATAATAATTTTTGGAAGTTCACTTGCAAAGATACAGAACTTTATTCTAAGTTATCTCAAGAGTCGATGTTCGTCCAATTCCTGTCTACCTAAAAATATGCTAGACAGATCGTTGTTAGAACCGACGAACAAAAGTTAAATTTAATTTCTACTCTTACCTTCTCTACTCGATGAATAGTGGTCGTAAGAGGTCGATCCACAGGGAGGCGATTGGAGTTGCATAAAAATTAGAACATTCACTCGGATTTGAAATCGATTTTTGGATAATAAAAGAAAAACATTATGTTGAAGATGTTGAATATTTTCTAGCCTACCGAAGAATTATTTTTCATTTGAAAATAACGAAAAGACAAATACTTGAAATAGAAGAGCATTTATAAATTCATGAAATATTTAATTATTCAAAGGAAAACTTTGACATGGATGAAAACAATGCTTAAGAAGATTGAAGCTTGGAACATAAATTGCATAAAGGAAAATTAGATGTATTGCATAAAAAGAAAAATTTAACGATTGCATAAAGAAAATAGAAATTTAACTAAACCTAGAACAAGGATTGCATGAAAGAAATTGATTGATTTTATAAAAAGGAATGATTACAAAAAAAATAAAATGAAGTTTGGAAGCCTAGTGCTTCCTCCTTCTACAAAAAATAAAACATAAAAACCAAGAAAGAAAAATAAGAAAACTCTCCTTCCTTCCTTCCCTAATTTTTTATTCTTTCTTTTCAACCCGAAACAGAGCCATGCTCTGTTTCTTTTTTTCTTTTTCTCACAAACAGGGCCTTCCCCTCTCTCTCCGCCTCAACCGAGAGCTCCTCCTATTTATAGATCAATCCTTGAAGCGTCGAGAGGGGGAGAGTGCGTGATTGCTGGGATCCGCTGGCTGGAGAGCTGAGATTCCGAGATCGATCGCGGAAGGAAGCTGGGCACGGTGCGGTTGGAGTGCGCTGGCAGCGACGCGGATGGTGCGGACGGAGGCTTGATTGCTGGAGAGACGCCGCGGGACCACTGCTAGCATCACGGAAGAGGGGAAAACGTGGTGCGGGATCGCCGGATCACGGAATGAAGGAGGCGTTGATGAAGCGGAAGGAGGGAGGAGCTGGCTGCGTTCGATCGGACGTGGGCGGCTTGGATCACGGAGGAGACGCTGATCCGGAAACTAGGAACGCGCTGAAGAGGAGCTTGACGCGTGATTATTTGGGAGGAGCTGGAAACATTGATCCGGAAAAGAGGAAGCTGCGGGATCACTGGAAAGCATCACGGGATACTGGGAGCTGACTCGGAATTCCTTCTTTGGACCACGGAAGCGTGGGATGCATCACGGGATGGACGTGGGAGGCTGAAGAGCGCTGCTGGATACTTGGATGCGGGAATGGAATGAGCTGTAGACGCTGCTGGGAGGAAGAAGAACAGTGAAGTAAAAAAAAAATCCCGTAACACTGTTCATATGAACAGTGTTTTTACGTAACACTATTCATATGAACAGTGTTTTCACGGAACACTGTTCTTATGAACAGTATCATCTCGGAACACTGTTCATAAGAACAGTGATTTCAGCATGAATAGTAATTTCAGGAATGAATATTATTTTTAGCTATTCTTCATGGGATTGGAGATTAAAAAGTTCTTTTTTTCTTTGTGATGAAGTGAGAGTGGGAATCTCTATTTCGGAAGAGTGCGGATGCTAATCCGGAAAGGAGGGAACGCGAGGATCACTGGGAGATCGCACGCGGGTTCGGATGTTTGGGTGCAAATGTGCTTGATCAGATCATGACAGGATTGGGCCCGCGCGGTTTGGGGCTATGATGCATCCCTCTAAACCCTACCAAATGCGCATTTAAACTTTAATTTATACTAACCTGTGTCAAACCCAAATATAATATTATTTAAGTGAATTTATTATTATCGGTTAGCAAAAACACTAATTTTGGTGACATGTAGGTCGCACTTTTGTGCTCTCATCACACCCCCCAACTAGCTTATTGCTAGTCTCTAGCAATTAACAAGCAAATGATAAAATGAGGGCACAAAAAGATGTAGTCTAATTTATGATTTTTTCTCTCTCTTTTTTTTTTTTTTAAATTGAAGCTAAATACACAAACTAAGATATGTACCCATTTTCGTAGGGAGTCACGATTGCACTTAGCACATGCAACAAGCCTTTAAACCCCTAGGTTACCCTAGTGGACGAGTGTTGTCTCGTGAGGGTTTGCAGTGAAGTTACCCACAAACTTCATTAGTCAGGGATTTCCAATTTTTAACTCAAAATTTGAACAAGTATTACTGTATGAAACTAGAATTGCAAGGACAATAGAGACTTGTTGCTATCATATTTAAACAGACTCTAACTCAAGTTTTATTACACCCCATCTATCTGCTAACAAGTTAAGAATGTAGTGAGGTGCAAGATAGTATCATATAAATGAGTGGCTTTCACTTACTTCCAACATGATTATTCCAATTTTCAAGACTTTCTAGAGTTAAATGGTAATGAACACCCCATGTTTATTTATTTATTTATATCAGACTGAATGCTAAGAAGAATGACTTGTGCAATATCTAGCCTTATTAAGCTTTCTAGCTGACCCATGTAGCGAGTATTAGGCCAATGACTCCCGATCCAGATGGCTCAGGGCACTAGGTGTAGAGACACCCTAACAGGCTTAATAGCTCAAGTTAACTAGGCTTCAAGGCCAAATTAGTCACTCAGAGTTTAATCTCAATCATCCTCACCTTTTTACGCGAACACTCGCTGCTTGCCAGGCAAGAGGCCCGGTTACTCAGTGAGAAGACTTAAAATAAACTCATTATTTTTATTTTATTTTATCTTTTTTTTTCTTTTTTTTTTGATTAGGGTGTTCATCACACATATAACTTTAAATTATTCCGAAGATTAAAAGTATTCATATTAGTTGCAAGTATACATACCCCACTATTCATATGCTTACGTGTTGGTGCTAAATCATCTTGTAACATGTTAGCAGAAGATAGGTGGGACAGAAATTCAAGCTAGAACTGCTATCATATTTCTTAACTCAAAGCTATTGTCAAAGCAATTCCTGGTTTGTACAGCCAAAAAGATTAGAGTTTGAGTTAAAAATTTGAACTCCTTTTTTTTTAATTTTAATTTTAATTTTAATTTTTTTTTAATTTTTTTTTAATTAAAAATATTCTCACCCCCATACCTAAATCTAACATTGTCCTCAATGTTAAAGAAAATTTAAAGCAATAATAGGACAGAGGAGAAGTTACTTGATAGGGGGGGTAAAGTGATAATTGGGGCCAAAAATCCTCAAACCTGCATATTAGTAATTTATTAATTTTTTTTATTTTTATTTTTATTTTTATTTTTATATATATATTTATATAATATTTACATGTTGGGTTGCCTCCCTTTCAAACCAATGGAATTTGGGTAGCATATTTATTGTCGCAGCCCGAATTTCAAATTGGGCTGCGTTATTTATTGGCAACACTGTAGGTGGACTAGCGGATGCAGGAGCGAATAATTCAATCAGGGTTCTAATATGATCACCCATTGTAGAGATTGGTGGTTGATCAATAATTCGTCGGATGTGACGATACTTTTTTCCAACCTCTGGGTTAAATGGTGTTAACTTACCCCTTAATGATTTTCTACCATGCATACATTATCCACAACTTAATTAGACTCGACTCCTAAACGAAATCCTAAAAGAAAAGAAGGGCTAGACACAGCTGACCACAACCAACACCACACAACAATTTGATCCTATTAGTCTTAGAACTAAGTGAGGTTTAGTAGCTTCTTAAATCTAGTTGCACAGAGACTTATCAGGTTAAAAAAGTTCCTGAAATTCTCTCTAGATTAGACAACTCCTAATCTCCCTTTCAGATTAAGCTTGAGCTTACCAGTTAAGTGATCCAGTAACCAGTGACCAGGAAAGTCCCGGGGTGTGTGGTGGTGCCAGAAGGGATACACCGATACCACAATACTCGTAACAGTTCTCACTGTTGTAAAACTTTTCTAGACATCACCAATTACTAAATCCTCACTGGAGTGGCTTTCAGCCGCTTCTTTCCAAGAGCCTAATTGAGCTCGAAAACCCTAAGGCCAACGTCTAATTTGATTTTAATTTAATTTGGCTTAGGATAAGTATGCAAGGTGGTGATTTTTTTGGGCTAAGGACAGGTAATGACTTCCCGACCTTATCTTTTTAATGGGTTTTGCCCTTAAGTTATTTTATGCAAATGCTTAATACTAAATGCAACAAATAATCAATAATTTTTTAAAGTTTATGCAATGTCATTAGGTTGTATTGATTAAATGAGCAATCAATAAATTTTTTTTTTATTTTTTTATATAATTTTTTATTTATTTATTTTTTTTTATTTTTTATATAGCAATAACTTGAATGTAAACTAAACACAATTCTTATGCGTCAGTCAATCTCCGAATGCCCGTTGAATAAGCTCTGGAGATTACTCCGTGAGGAGCCCCAATAGAGGTATGATCACCTCGGGGGATTGCGCCTTATCAATTACTAGCAAAAATAATATAGATTTTTAATTTTAATATTTTTTTTAATTAATTTTTTTTTTAAATTTTTTTTAATATATTTTTTTTAAAATTTAAATTTAAATTTCAAATTTCGAATTTCAGAATTCAAATTTTGAATTTAAATTTTTGAATTTTTGAATTTTGAAATATTTTTTATATTTTATTTTTTTTTTGAAATTTTGTTTTCGAATTTCAAATTTCAGAATTTAATAACTACGAATTGTTAACTGAAAATAATCAAAATAATAAAAATAAAAACTTACTACTGGAGTGCGTTCACTCCGGGCATCCAAAATCCAATTTGATCTTCGTGATCGTTCTTGCTTCTCGATTTGCCTCCCCGGCAACGGCGCCAAAATTCTGTTCGTCCAATTCCTGTCTACCTAAAAATATACTAGACAGATCGTTGTTAGAACCGACGAACAAAAGTTAAATTTAATTTCTACTCTTACCTTCTCTACTCGATGAATAGTGGTCGTAAGAGGTCGATCCACAGGGAGGCGATTGGAGTTGCATAAAAATTAGAACATTCACTCGGATTTGAAATCGATTTTTGGATAATAAAAGAAAAACATTATGTTGAAGATGTTGAATATTTTCTAGCCTACCGAAGAATTATTTTTCATTTGAAAATAACGAAAAGACAAATACTTGAAATAGAAGAGCATTTATAAATTCATGAAATATTTAATTATTCAAAGAAAAACTTTGACATGGATGAAAACAATGCTTAAGAAGATTGAAGCTTGGAACATAAATTGCATAAAGGAAAATTAGATGTATTGCATAAAAAGAAAAATTTAACGATTGCATAAAGAAAATAGAAATTTAACTAAACCTAGAACAAGGATTGCATGAAAGAAATTGATTGATTTCATAAAAAGGAATGATTACAAAAAAAATAAAATGAAGTTTGGAAGCCTAGTGCTTCCTCCTTCTACAAAAAATAAAACATAAAAACCAAGAAAGAAAAATAAGAAAACTCTCCTTCCTTCCTTCCCTAATTTTTTATTCTTTCTTTTCAACCCGAAACAGAGCCATGCTCTGTTTCTTTTTTTTCTTTTTCTCACAAACAGGGCCTTCCCCTCTCTCTCCGCCTCAACCGAGAGCTCCTCCTATTTATAGATCAATCCTTGAAGCGTCGAGAGGGGGAGAGTGCGTGATTGCTGGGATCCGCTGGCTGGAGAGCTGAGATTCCGAGATCGATCGCGGAAGGAAGCTGGGCACGGTGCGGTTGGAGTGCGCTGGCAGCGACGCGGATGGTGCGGACGGAGGCTTGATTGCTGGAGAGACGCCGCGGGACCACTGCTAGCATCACGGAAGAGGGGAAAACGTGGTGCGGGATCGCCGGATCACGGAATGAAGGAGGCGTTGATGAAGCGGAAGGAGGGAGGAGCTGGCTGCGTTCGATCGGACGTGGGCGGCTTGGATCACGGAGGAGACGCTGATCCGGAAACTAGGAACGCGCTGAAGAGGAGCTTGACGCGTGATTATTTGGGAGGAGCTGGAAACATTGATCCGGAAAAGAGGAAGCTGCGGGATCACTGGAAAGCATCACGGGATACTGGGAGCTGACTCGGAATTCCTTCTTTGGACCACGGAAGCGTGGGATGCATCACGGGATGGACGTGGGAGGCTGAAGAGCGCTGCTGGATACTTGGATGCGGGAATGGAATGAGCTGTAGACGCTGCTGGGAGGAAGAAGAACAGTGAAGTAAAAAAAAAATCCCGTAACACTGTTCATATGAACAGTGTTTTTACGTAACACTATTCATATGAACAGTGTTTTCACGGAACACTGTTCATATGAACAGTATCATCTCGGAACACTGTTCATAAGAACAGTGATTTCAGCATGAATAGTAATTTCAGGAATGAATATTATTTTTAGCTATTCTTCATGGGATTGGAGATTAAAAAGTTCTTTTTTTCTTTGTGATGAAGTGAGAGTGGGAATCTCTATTTCGGAAGAGTGCGGATGCTAATCCGGAAAGGAGGGAACGCGAGGATCACTGGGAGATCGCACGCGGGTTCGGATGTTTGGGTGCAAATGTGCTTGATCAGATCATGACAGGATTGGGCCCGCGCGGTTTGGGGCTATGATGCATCCCTCTAAACCCTACCAAATGCGCATTTAAACTTTAATTTATACTAACCTGTGTCAAACCCAAATATAATATTATTTAAGTGAATTTATTATTATCGGTTAGCAAAAACACTAATTTTGGTGACATGTAGGTCGCACTTTTGTGCTCTCATCAGTCGACCTCAAGCTGGCAACAAGTCGACCCTACCACACTATCGCTAACTGATATGCCTTTACGAGCCAACTTCGACGGATCGCGAGTCAACCCTAGAACAGTATTAAAGGACAGAGAAAATGCCGAAAAATTTATCATATTGACGATCGACCTATGAAGTACATGAGCTGAATTTAGTCTAATAAGAGCCGACCTTAAAAAAAAGTGAGTCAACTCCTAAACGGCCTTAGAGAAAATATAGAGAGCCGAAAACTTCATTGCACTAGCGAGTCCACCCATGAGAATCATGAGTCGACCCCAGAGAAAAGCGAGTCAACCCCAGAAAATAATGCGTCGACACCTGATTGGCCATAGTAAGAAGACAAAAAGCAAAAAACTTGGTCTGTTAAAGAGTCGATCTCTGAAAGCAACGAGTCAACCCCTGTTATATAATGAGTCGACCTCTGAATTGAAAGAGTTGACTCCCCAATAATCACAGAAGAAAGATAGAGCACAGCAAAAATAGAAGCAAGATCAAGTCGATCCCTAAAGATCTTGAGTCAACCCCTCTACATCTGACAATAGTAATAGCTAGTTTTTTTATGAGTCACAGTGGCGTTTCTCATCCCACAACAGCTCTTTTATCTGTCTAACGGCTAAGAGAGTGTTCCAACCTCTTCCAAATGGTATAAATGCATGGAAACACCAAAGAATGAAGAGAGCTTAAGCATTACAAGAAAAAATCTACAAGAGCAAGAAAGAGAAAAAGAGTAGAGAGCTTCAAAGAGAATATCATTCAAGAGCATTCATAGTGAGCTGAATGTTTACATCTTCTATAGCTGAAAGTTGGTGAAGCACATTCAAAGATCATTTAAAGCCAACCAATAGAGTCAAGCTCCATTTATTATTTTTATATTTATTATTTAGGAGTTATACTTTTTGTGACTCAATTCTTTCTATACTTTCCTGTAACAAGTTTCAAAGACTGATACCTAGGGAAAACGTCCTTCGAAACCTTAAATTGGATAATGAAGGTTTTGGTTGATTTTCTAAAAAAATCAACTAGATTGATTGTTAGCTCGAGTAAAATAATTGGTGTAGATTTTGGTTGATAGCCTGAAAAAATCAACTGAATTGATTATGATCCTGTGTAAAACAATCAGGCTATAATCTTAGAAAGATTATAGTAAAATTCTCAAGAAAAAAGTCTTAGAAGGTGGACGTAGGTGTAAGGTTAGCACCAAACCACTATAAATCCTATGTGTCTATATTGCTTGTTTTACTTGCTTTAGTTTCTTGCATATTTACTTATTAATCATTTGTTGAAATCAATATTCATCTATTAAGCTTTTAATTCCAACACACTTGGTTAAAGTTTTCAAAAAAATAAATTTATCCCTCTCTTGGGCTTCATAGCTAGGCAATAAGTGGTATCATAGTCTGAAACTCAAGTCTCTCATTAACCTAACCATCAAAAGTTAAAGATCTATAGCAGTCCTAGTTGGAACTAGGGGTGTAAATGGGTCGAGTGACCCCGACCCAACCTAACGTCTTGTTCGGGTCCTAATTTTAGACCCAGATCCGATCCGATACAAGATCAGGTCTGATCGGGTCAAATCTACTACTATAATTTTTGACCCAATGGGTCATTCGAGTCGGGTCAGGTCCATGTATAACCCGAATCCAACTCGAAAACTTTGGATCTGATTCGGATCTAAGTCGAGTCCAAGTGAGATTCGATTCAGGTCAACCCATCTATGACTTCAAAAGATGTGTTTGCACCCCTGCGGGCTGCAGCCCACGAGCCTAAATAATTTTACAAATTTAGGTTGTGTCGGTCGGGTTGTAAGATTTAAAATCTAAAATTATCTAAATTTTAAATGGATTGGGTTGAGTAGGATCAGGTCTAAATTCAGTAAACCCAAACACAACCCAAAAAATAGAACGAGTCTAATTTTAAGATCCGACCTGGCCCCAGGGTCCTCCAAAATGGATCAGATCAAGTCTAAGCGGGTCGGGTCGGGTTGGGTCGGGTCATGGGTCAACCCGACCCATTTGTAACCTTAGTTGGAACCTCTTTTATTGAGGGTCAATCGACAAACAGATCTCTAATTTTTAATGGATTAAATTATACTTATTAGAAAGTAGGCATGCACATTTTTATTCAAACACTAGACTATGACATGTGGAGTGTCATAGTTTACGGATCTCACTCACCCACTAAAATTATTGATGGTATGTCACTTTCAAAACCCGAAGGATAATATAAAAATCTTGATAAAATAATGGCACAGTTGAATGCTACGGCCATGAATATTTTGTATTGTTTGTTAGATGCAAATAAATTTAATCGAAAATCTACTTACTTCTTTTTAAAAGAAATCTAGGATAGACTAGAAGTAACTTACAAGGGCACTAACCAGATTAAAAGGTCTAAAATAAAGTTGCTTGTACATAGTTATGAGCTATTTAAAATGGAGTCTAGTGAATCTATATCTGATATGTTTACTCGCTTTACTAATATCATTAATGGTATTAAATGTCTTAGAAAATCATATACTAACAATAATTTAGTGAGAAAGATTCTCAGGTCATTGTTGAGAGCTTGGGAGGCCAAAGTCACTGCCATTCAAGAAATAAAAGATGTCAATGTCCGTCTTCCAGAATTATTGGGTTCGTTGATGACTCACGAACTATCTATGAAGAAGAACATTGAATTTACCAAAAAAAAAAAGAATATTGGAGAATAGGAATCAAAGAAAAGAAGAATCATTTCTCTCAAATCAACTGCTCAAGAGAAGATGAGAGCGAGGAATTTGACAATACAGAAATGGATGAGGAAATGGCTCTGATAATAAAAAAGTTTAGAAAATTTATGAGAAGAAGGAAAGGAAGAAGGTCATTGACTAAGGGGGAGCAAAGCAAAGAAAAAAGAAAAAGAGAAGCCACTAGTATACTATAAATGTAAAAAATCAGGCTATTTTTGTGGGGATCAAGCGTTACCATTACACCAAAACCCGCAGGTATTAGTGAAGGCGTACCGAGGTAGCACCCGGGTCCCACCACTGGGTCCAAGAATCGCCGTTGGGGCACAAGACTGTTGCCAACAATCCCCTCTCCCAACATGATGCCCGTTGGGGCGCAAGACTATTTTTTCCAACAATCCCCCCTCCCAACGCGATACTCGTGACTCAAACCCGTGACCTCTGGCTCTTATACCAAATGTGGAGATCAAATGCTACCATTACACCAAAATCCGCAGGTATTTGTGAAGGCGCAACTTTATTTCCTTAAAGTTTACCGAGGTAGCACCCGGGTCCCACCACCGAGTCCACGAATCGCCGTTGGGGCATAAGACTGTTGCCAACAATCCCCCCTCCCAACATGATGTGGCACAAGACTATTTTTTCCAACAATTTTAGAGCAGGCGACTCACTGCTTAAGAAAATATTCAAAAAGCCAAAGAAGAAGTAACGGTTGCTACCTGGAGTGATAGCGACGAATCGAGTTCAGAAGAGGAAAATAAAGAAACTACAAACTTATGCCTCATGGTTCATAAGAATGAGATAAATTTTGAAACATTAAATGATTTTACTTTTGATGAACTTTAGGATGCTTTTTATGATTTATTACATGAACTTAAAAAGCATAGCCAAAAGAATAAAGAGCTAAAATTGAAAAATCAAACTCTTATAAATGAAAACAAAAATATATCAAAAGAAGAACAAACTTTACTTCAAGAAAATTAGAACCTAAGCATAGAAGTAAATAAGCTAAACCCAATCGTAGATAAATTTAATTCAAGTTTTGAAAAATGTTACATGATTATAGATAGCCAATAAGTTGTTTTTGATAAAGTTGGACTTGACTATAATTTTCTATCAAAATAGAGATCTTTGAAGAAAATATTTATCAAATAATCAATCAAATAAAACAACATGTTTTAAATGTGAAAAAACTAGCCACAAATTCTTTACATGTAATTATAAAGCAAATAACTTAAATGGTAAAGTAGCTATTAAGAAAATTTGGATTTCACAAAAAAACCATTATAGCTAACTTTCAAGGACCCAAGAGAGCTTAGGTACCTAAAATAAGAGCTTAAATTTTGTGATGCAAGTGTGTCTAGCAGCCCATGGATCAAATAGACGTTGGTATTTGGATGGTGGATACTCTAGACATGTGAGAGGGAATGAATCACAATTCATTTTTCTTAAAAGAAAAGGAGGGGTGTTCACCTTTGGCTACAACGACAAAGAAAAGATAATTAAATTGGTAAAATTAGTATCACTCGTTCTATTTTTATTAAAAATGTTCTTTTAGATGGACTTAATCATAATCTTGGAAGCATTAGAGGCTTTAAAGCTACTTTTGAATCTTCTATATGTATCGTTTCTAGTTCCAATGATAATGGCATTAAGTTTACGGGGTATAGGTATGGTAATGTATACTTAGTCAGTCTTGACCATTTATTCATAAAAAATATGCAATACTTGGTTGTCATGAATGCCAAGATTAGTGAGACTAGTTGTTTATGGCATCGTTGATTAGGTCATGCTAGTTTAGACTTTATTTCGAAACTAGTTAGAAAAGATCAAGTCATAGGCCTGCCTAAATTGAATTTTAAAAAAGATAAAATTTGTGATGCTTATCAACTAGAAAAACAAACAAGAGTTTCATTTAAATCTAAAAATAAAGTTTCAACTTCTAGGCCATAGGAGCTTTTGCATATAGATTTATTTGGGCCAACAATAACTTCAAATCTTGGTGACAAACATTTTGGTTTTGTCATCATTGATGATTTTTCAAGATTCACTTGGGTGTTATTTCTTACACATAAAAATTAAGATTTTTCTGCTTTTTCAAAACATCTTAAAAGAATTTCAAATAAAATGGTTTTATAAGTTCTTAAGATAAGAAGTGATTATAGCACTAAATTTGAAAATCATAAGTTCAAAAAGTTTTGCAATAAAAATGGAAAAGATCATAATTTTTTTGTGCCTAAAACACCTCAACAAAATGGGGTGGTTGAAAAAAAAAATAGAATCGTTGAAGAAATGGCTAGGACTATGCTGTGAAAGCCTTCTACCAAAGTACTTTTGGGTTGAGGCAATCAATATAGCTTGTCACATTTTAATCATGGTTTCTACAAAACCATTAATGAAGAAAACACTATATTTTTGGGTGTAAATTTTTTGTGCTTAATAATGGAAAAGATAACATAGAAAATTTTGATACCAAATCAGGAAAAGCTATCTTTTTTGGATGCCTTTTATCTAACAAAGTATATAGAGTCTTCAATAAAATAACTTTAATAGTAGAAGAGTCCATACGTGTTATATTTGATGAAACTAACGATCTTCCTTCAAGAAAAGAAAAAGATTTTGATGATGATACAGATCTATTAGGAAAGAAAATGAAGGATCTCACCTTGAAGGACATATCTAAGAAAATGAAGAATCTCACCTTTAAGGACATATCTACATAAGATGCAAGGGATCATAAAAAAAAGTTAATGATGATCAAGAAGAAGTGGATCAACCACAATAGCTCTCCCAAGGTAGAAATGACTTACCTAGAGAATGAAGGTATGTTGATAACCATCCCAAAGAATTTATAATTGGTGATCCATCACATGGAGTAAGAACTAGATCATCTATTGGAGATACTTGTAATCATCTAGCTTTTGTTTCTCAAATCGAACCTAAATCAATAGAAGTTGAAAAAGATCATAATTGGTAAATTACCATGAAAGAAGAATTAAACCAATTTGAAAGAAATAATATTTGGAAACTTAGAAGTAGGCCCAGGGACTATCCCACAATAGAAACTAAATGGGATTCCAAAAACAAAGTAAATAAAAATAGAATTGTAATAAGAAACAAAGCTAAATTGGTTGCTAAGAGATATAACCAAGTAGAAGGCATTGATTTTGATGAAAAATTTGCTCATGTAGTAAGATTAGAAGCTATCATATTATCACTTACATTTGCTTGTTACATAAACTTTAAATTGTTTTAAATAGATGCTAAAAGTGTCTTTCTAAATAGTTTTAGTACTGATATATGTGAAACAACTGCCTGGATTTGAAAATCATAAATTTCTAAATCATATATTTAAATTAAATAAGGCTTTGTATGGTTTAAACCAAGCTCCTAGAGCTTGGTATGAAAGGTTAAACAAATTTCTGTTAGAAAATAATTTTTTAAAAATAAATGTGGATAACTTTATTTATAAAAAAAAGAATAATGATACATTAATTGTACAAATTTGTGTTGATGATATTATATTCAATGCTACTAATAATGTTTTATGTCAAGATTTTATGAAGCTCATGCAGATAGAATTTGAGATGAGTATGATAGGTAAATTTACATTCTTTTTAGGTCTTCAAATCAAGCAAACAAGAGATGAAATCTTTCTTATCCAAGACAAGCATATAAGAAAAATCTTGAATAAATTTGGCATAGAGAATGCAAAGCACATTGGTAACCCCCTCTTATAAATTAAAAAAGATGAGCATGGTAAAGGCATTGATAGAATTTTTACTATATTTAATTGCTTGTAAACTTGATATCATATTTAGTGTTTGCCTATGTGCTAGATATCAATCAGATCATAACGAATCACACATAACTGTGGTTAAAAAAATATTAAGATACTTAAATGGAACATAGAACATAGGTTTATGGTATTTAAAATATTGTTCAATAAACAAAATTAGATATTCATATGCTGATTTTGCTGGGTGTAAAATTGATAGAAAAAGCACTAGCAAAATTTGCCAATTTTTAGGAGTTAACTTAATCTCATGGTTTTGCAAAAAATAAAATTTGGTAGCTTTGTCTATGGCGGAAGCTGAACACATACCAACCAGAAGTTGTTGGTCTCAAATCCTAAGGATTAAGCAATAATTTGAGAATTATGGCATTAAATATGATAAAATACCATAAGATGTGATAATAAAAGTGCTATTAATTTAACTAAAAATCTAATTCAACACTCAAGAACTAAGCACATAGAGATAAGACAATATTTCATAAGAGACCGTGTGTCGAACAATGATGTAATGATTGAGTTTGTGTTCTAAAAAATAACTTGCTGACATCTTCAAAAAACCTTTAAATAAAAATAAATTCTGTTTAATTGGGAGAGAACTTGGAATTTATATTCTTTCTATTTGAATCCTTCTGCTTAACTCCTAATTATCATTTTGAATCAATTCAATTTCAATTGCATTTCATTGAAAATCCAGAATTCCTTTGTGTGTCGACCCTTAACTTGAGGAGTCGACTCTAGATAATGAGGAGCCAACCCATACAAGTAAGGGGGAGCTTCGAGTCGACTCAATGATTAACTCAAAGTTCTGCTTGTGAAGTAGTCAACTCTTAGAAATTGAGAGGACGACCATACCACTTAGGAGCTGACTCGAAAGTAAGTTTGAGCTGACCCCTATGTCGGAAGACGGATGTTAAATCCAAATATTCCCAATTTTATTTCATTTTATCTTCTTTATTCCATTCGAAGCTCCCTCCTACTCTCTTCTCCTCCAAAATTAGTTCATCCACAACCTAAATTTTCTTTCTTTTGGGTGGCTTGGTCTCTCAATAGCTCTCAAGAAGCAGATTCCTCAGCGGATGAAGAGGATGAAAATTCAAGTGCCGTCGGAAAGAAGAACAAAAGCTAGAATGGGCAAAGTGCCTCCACAAGTTGAAGAGAATGTTCCTTCTCCTCCTCAAGCTATTCCAAATTAGATATCCTTCTTTATAAGAGTAGTTACGATCGGTTGGAAAGTTGATTTTGAATTTTTGGAATGAGAGGGTTTCTCTATTAAAAGCAAACTAAAGCAAATGGGTTGCGAGTTCTTGTGCTCCCTAGAGGTTCCCACAGACCCAAACTTAGTAAGAGAATTCTATGAAAATGTGAAGTTTGGGATAGGAGGCTGTCAACCCAAAAGGATGAATTTTGATGATTACAAAACACTTGAGATAATATTGTGTACTAATGATGTTGGCTTAATTGTGAAATTTTATAAGTCAAGAAAAATTCAGAAGAAATGAAGCACTGCAAAATCATTAGTTCTTCACAAACACTTTATTGGATATGTTCTAAAAGAAAAAAAAGGACAACAAGGCTCCTGGTCCGGATGGTTTTAGTGCTGGCTTCTTTAAGAAAGCTTGGAATATAGTTGGGGCAGATGTCATAGCGGCTATCCAATCTTTTTTCTCCTTCGGGCATCTTCTGAAACAAGTAAATGCTACAACACTTTCCTTGATTCCTAAGGTTCAAAACCCTACCAAGGTAAAGGACTTTAGACCAATTTCTTGTTGTAACACTGTTTACAAGTGTATTGCAAAGCTCATAGCGAATAGGGTGAAGGTGGTACTTCCAGGATTGGTGGGATCTTTCCAAACGGCCTTTGTTGCGAGTCGACGTATTAGTGATAATATTATCCTCTGCCAAGAGTCAATGCGGAACTATCATCGCTCTGGTGGCTCTCCGAGATGTGCCCTTAAGGTGGATCTAATAAAGGTATATGACTCCGTTTGGTGGGATTTTTTACTGGCTGTATTACGTGTTATGGGATTTCCGGATAGAGTTGTTAGATGGATTGCGGAGTGTATCTCCACTACTCGCTTCTCCATCTCTATTAATGGCGAACTTCATGGATTCTTCCTTGGGGGTCGGGGCTTGCGGCAAGGGGATCCTATGTCACCTTATCTTTTTGTCCTAGCCATGGAGTTCTTTTAGGGTCTGATGTCTAATATGGTAAGGGACAGTGGTTTCAAGTACCATTGGCGTTGTGAAAAGGAAAAGACCTCTCACTTGTGCTTTGCAGATGATCTTATGATTTTTTGTAAAGCGGATTTGGTTTCCGTGTCTTTGATCAGTGGTTGTCTTCAGCAATTTCGAGACTTCTCTGGACTTATACCAAATCCAGATAAGAGCAGCATGTTCATTTGTGGAGTGCCTTCCGAGCTTCGAATGCAGCTTTTGGATTTTCTCGGGTATAATGAAGGAGCGCTTCCGATTAGGTATCTTGGTGTGCCACTTATAACGACTAAGTTAAAGGCTACTGATTGTAAGGTGTTGGTGGACCGGATTATTGCCAAAACCAAGAGTTGGACTTGCCGTGCTCTCTCCTTTGCAGGTAGATTACAACTCATCAAATCTATTTTGTTTTCCATCCAAGTTTATTGGTCCTCCTTATTCATCTTGCCCAAATCAATTATTAAGAAGGTGGAATCTACTTTATGCTCTTTCCTTTGGAAGGGTTGTGAGCTTAGCACTAGAGGTGCGAAGGTAGCATGGGACAATACTTGTTTGCCTAAGGAGGAAGGGGGTTTGGGCATTAAGAACATGGTGACTTGGAATAGGGCAGCCATGACCAAACACTTATGGGCTCTCTGTAATGATGACGGTAACTCTCTTTGGTCTTCTTGGGTTCGCTCTTATCTTTTGCGAGGCAGAAGTATTTGGGAGATCCAATGCCCCAGGGATTGCTCTTGGAGTTGGCGGAAGATTCTTAGTCTTCGCAGCCTTGTCCGATGGAAGATGAGATATCGAGTGGGCAATGGGAGTAGTATTTCACTTTGGTTTGACCATTGGCATCCCCTTGGTCCTCTTATTGAGGTGTTTGGGGAAAGGTTTATCTATGATTCTGGCCTTGGGCAGAATGCCAAGGTGGAGGCTATTATTGACGGCCAGGATGGCACTGGCCTATCTCTCGCTCCCCTGCATGGCTTGAGCTCATTAGCAGTACTTCTACTTCATTCCGGCCAGATAGCAGAAGGCCGGATGTCTTGCAGTGGATTGATGCTCCGAAGGGTTCCATCTCTGTTCGTGGTGTTTGGGAGTCGTTGCGCCCGCGTCATAGTAGAGTGGACTGGTGGAAGCTTGTTTGGCATAGCCAAGCTATTCTAAGGATGTCCTTTATTCTTTGGTTAGCCATCCAGGATGCCTTGTATACTCAAGCTAAGCTTATACGCTTTGGCATTATTCAGGTCGCCCAATGTGTTTTGTGTGGGGGTGGGCATGAGGATGTGGATCATTTATTTTTTGAGTACCCATTCTCTCAGCGCATCTGGTCCGTTCTTTGTGCCAAGTGTAATATTCCGTGGGCCTCGCGTAGATGGATGGATACGATCCCTTGGCTTTCTCAAATGGATGGTCGTTCACTCTTGGGTCGAACTACAAAGCTTATGGTGGCAGCTGCGGTCTACTACATTTGGAGGGAACGTAATGCTCATTTGCATGGCGATGGCCCTACACATGAGTGTGTTCTTCTGAGAGAGATTACTTTTTGTATTGTGACTCGGATTAATCTCACACGGGGTGTGATTCCATCTCCTGCTAATAGATGGCTTCACAGTTCGTGGGGATTCTCTGATGATATCTTTTGATACTCTCATCATTTTGTTCTTACAAGCTTTGTAGTTAATTATTGTGGCTAGAGGGATATGCCCTCCTAGCCTTTGATTTCTGGGGTATGCCTTTGTGCATTTGTACGTCATTTCTTCAATGTAGATATATACACACTTACATCTATCTAAAAAAAATGCTTAAAGATAAAACTAGTCTACCAAAAGAATGGAGGTATGCACATAGTCATCCTAAAGACTTAATAATTGGTGATCCTTCACATGGCATTAGGACTAGATTTTCTATTAGGGATGTTTGTAATCACCTTGCATTTGTTTCTCAAATAGAACCAAAATCTTTTGAAGAAGCTAAAAAAGATAACAATTGGTTAATGGCTATGCAAGAAGAACTAAATCAATTTGAAAGAAATAATATTTGGAATTTGGCTAGAAGGCCTGAAAATATTTCTGTAATTGGGACAAAATAGATTTTCAGAAATAAATTAAATGAAGATGGAATTGTAAATAGAAATAAGGCTAGATTAGTTGCTACAGGATATAATCAAGAAGAAGGAATTGATTTGGATGAAACTTTTGCATCTGTAGCTAGATTTGAAGCTATTAGGCTATTACTTGCATTTGCATGCTTTATGGATTTTAAATTATTTCAGATGGATGTCAAAAGTGCATTTCTAAATGGTTTCATAACTGAAGAAGTTTATGTAGAACAACCACCCGAATTTGAAAATCATAAACTTTTAGATCATGTTTTTAAATTGAACAAAGCACTTTATGGCTTGAAGCAAGCTCCTAGAACTTGGTATGATAGATTAAGCAACTTTTTAATAAAGAGTAATTTTTCAAGAGAAAATGTTGATAAAACTCTATTTATTAAAAAAAATGCTGATATTCTGATTATTCAAATATATGTTGATGATATTATATTTGGTGCTACTAATGAAAGTTTATGTGAAGAATTTGCTGAGCTCATGCAAAGTGAGTTCGAGATGAGTTTGATGGGTGAACTCAACTTCTTCCTTGGACTCCAAATCAAGCAAACAAGAGATGAAATCTTCATCTGCCAAAGCAAATATACAAAAAAAAATCTTAAAAAAGTTTGGTATGGAAGATTCAAAACCATTAGGTACTCCTATGAGCCTCTTTTGTAAATTAGAAAAAGATGAATGGTAAATCTTTTGATTATAGAGGAATGATTGGTTCTCTACTTTATCTTACAGCAAGTAGACCAGATATAATGCATAATATTTGCGTGTATGCAAGATATCAAGTAAATCCTAAAGAATCACACTTAATTGCTGTTAAAATGATATTAAGATACCTAAAAGGAACTCAACATTTAGGTTTATAGTATTCTAAGACATCTACAATTAACTTAATTGAATATTCAGATTCTGATTTTGTTGGTTGTTGATTAGACAGAAAAAGTACAAGTGAAACTCGTCAATTTCTTGGAACAAACTTAATCTCTTGGTTTAGCAAGAAGCAAAATTCCGTAGCACTATCTACAGCTGAGGCTGAATATATTGCTGCAGGACGTTGCTGTGCCCAAATCCTATGGATTAAGTAACAACTCGAGGACTATGGCATAAAACAAAATAAAATTTCTATAAGGTGTGACAACACTAGTGCCATAAATCTGACTAAAAATTTCATACACCACTCAAGATCTGAACATATAGAAATCAGACATGCTCAAAATGGGGATATAAAAATGAAATTTATAAATACTAATAAAAAAATTGCAGATATTTTCACTAAATCTCTTAATGAAGAAGTCTTTTGTAAATTTAGAGGTAAATTATGCATTTGTGATCCATTTCAATAAATGATTTTGAATGTTAAATTGCATATCTTGATTAACTATTATTGGTTGAATTTTAGTTGATTTGATATGTGGATTGTAATCGATTTTTAAATCTTATTTAAAATTTTTTGTCTCTTGAACTGTTTGAGGAGACGACTCATGTGAATGAGGAGTCGACTCATGTAGTAAGGGACGATTCATCACTTTCATGAGTTGACCCCTAAACTACAGGAGACGACTCTTAAGTTAAAATAGTCGACCTCTAATCTACAGAAGACGACTCATAAGTTGAATGAGTCGACTAAAGTGGAACTATTTGAAACGGATTCTAAGAACATTCTCTTTCTGAAACGTTGAACTTGAAACATTTCATTCCTCTTAGAATGTTTTCAGTCTTCAAACACTCTTTCAAATAAAAATCTCCAAAACCCCTAGAAAACCTTTCCGAGGTTCCGATTGGTCTTCCAATGGTGAGAAGAAAGCAATTCACATCCGGACCAAAGAGGAAGAACACCACTCCGCAAACTGAGAGGAGAACAAAAGCTAGGGCAGAGAAAGCCGTGAATCCACCAAGACAAGAAACACCGCCACCTCAGCCCGATTTGGCCCCTCTATCACCTCCGTCCTCGGTTTCAAAGCAAGGTCCTCTCTCCATAAGAAATGTCTCCACCGAAAGAAGAGTGGATTTTGAGTTTTTGGAGAAGGAGAACTTACCACTAGGTCAAAATCTGAAGGAGATGGGTTGGAAATATTTGTGTTCACTGAATGTGCCGACCTATTTAGACTTGGTACGAGAGTTCTACAACAATGCAAGATTTGGGTAAGGTCAGATCTCATCCAAGGTTAAAGATATTCCTATCTTGATTTCAGAAGAAATTCTTAGGGATGCTCTTCCGATTCCCAATGATGGAGAGAATGGAGATCATTTACAGAATAGAAACGAAGGGATAAGCATCATTCTAAATAGAGAAGTGATGAGAGCACAAAAGTGAAATTGTCATACCATCTTAATTAGTATTATAGCTAATCATTAATGACTAGATTTACTAATTAACGTTGTATTTGTGTTTGAGTGCAAGTAATCCAAGAGACCCAATAACATTAGGTTTGAGCCCAACGCAGCCAGGAATCATCCGCGATGCATCTTCAGCCTTCTACGTGGAAATCCCAGCACCTCTCCGACGTCCGCCGAGCTTGCCTTTGGTTCCCCAAACACATCTATCTTCCTCCCAACAGCCACTTCACGTTAGCAACTTCCGTCCCCTGGTTTTCGGCCATACATATCCATCATCAAACCATAGTCACTGCCGGCTGCCATCCCACCGTCTGCTTCACGGATCTTCTTCATCTTCTTGAGCAACTTCATCTTACTTCCCGTCTTTACAACAAAGAGTTCCATGCACCCATGCATGCATGGAAAGTCCACGTCCCCCGCATCCCACCAGCCCACCTTCCATATCCTTCCGCAGCTCCCAAGCAATTAGTGGCTATCTTCTCATCCCATCGAAGCATCCAACCGTTCATCTCCCAAACCAGCATTTCATTTAGCCGAGGCTTCCCAAATTCCTTCCCAACGGCTACACAACAAATCCATTCATCCGAGTTGCCTCCGCGCTCCATGCAGCCGTTCGCCCATCAGCCAGCGTCCGCAGATTCAAAACGCTCCCAGCCTTGAGGTGTCTTCCGTGATCTTCCCAGAGTGCCAGCCACGTGCTAGCCCGCCTCCTCACAGCTGCCATTCCGGATTTCACGCGAGTGAAGATCCCAGCTCTCCCGTGCCATGCATGGCACCAGCCAGCATGTCCGAGATCTCCCAACGTATCACACGTCACAGCCAGCTCCATCCCAGATCTTCCCCGGGTATTCCGCCATCAGCAGAGTCCCAGCCGTCCGACCGCGTCATCCCCGCCTCGCAGCCGTCCGTCCTCAGTGCATCCCGCACCGCATCCAGCTCACTTCCGCGCATGGCAAAGATCTCCCCCCAGCGAGGCAGATCTCCAACACGTCTTCAACGTGTTTCCAAGACTCCTATAAGAGGGAGGACCAGCCAATTCGGAAAGGGGGGGAGAGAAGCCGTGCTCTGTTTTCAAAGAAATTTGAAAACAGAGCAATGTGTTCTTGGGTTTAGTTTTAGTTTTAGTTTTATTTGAGAACTTTATGTTTTTTTCTATCTATTGCAATTTTACTAGAGAGGCTTTGTTTTAAGTTTTAACTTTAGAAAGTTTTATTTTGGTGGAGTTTTACTTTCAAGATTTTTTTTTTATGCTGCAATTTTAATTTTTGTTCTTTTATTTTGTTATGCAGATTCTGTAATTTTTCTTTTTATACAATAAATTAAATTTTTTTTTATGCAATTTATGTTCCAGGCTTCAATCTTCTTAGCATTGTTTTCATCCTTTTTTTTTTATGCCAGAGCTTTCTTTTTCATCAAATTAGAAATGCTCTCGTAAACCAGAGAAGCAGTCAACATCCCCAACGTAATATTTTTCTTTTGTTATTCAAAAATCAATTTTGAATCCAAGTGAACGTTTTGATTTTTATGCAACTCCAACCGTCTCCCTATGGATCGACCTCTTACAACCACTATTCTTCGAATAGAAAAGGTAAGAGTATAATTAAATTAAACTTTATTTGTCGGTTCTAACAACGATCTATTTAGCATATTTTTAGGTAAACAGAAATTCGACAACAAAATTTTGGCGCCGTTGTCGGGGAGGCAAATCGAGAAGCAAGAACGATCATGAAGATCAAATCGAATTTTGGACGTCCGGAGTGAACGCACTCTGGTAGTATTTTTTTATTAATTTTTTTTCTTGTTTTGATTATCTTTAGTTAATAATTTTGTAGTTATTAAATTCTGAAATTTGAAATTCGAAATTTAAAATTTTGAAAAAAAAATAAAAATTAAAAAAATTCCAAAATTCTAAAATTTAAAATTTAAATTCAAAATTTGAAATTTAAAAAAAATAAATACAAAAATAAAAAAAAATTTGCTTGCTCATTTAATCAGTACAACCTAATGACATTCCATAAACTTTAAAAAATTATTGAATATTTGCTGCATTTAGTTTTAAGCATTTGCATAAAATAATTTAAAGGCAAAATCCATTAAAAAGATAAGGTCGGAAAGTTATTACCTGTCCTTAGCCCAAAAATCACCACCTTGCATACATATCTTAAGCCAAATTAAATTAAAATCAATTAGACGTTGGCCTTAGGATTTTCGAGCTCAATTAGGCTCTTGAAAAGAAGCAGCTGAACGCCACTCCAGTAAGAATTTAGTAATTGGTGATGTCTAGAAAAGTTTTACAATAGTGAGAACTGTTACAGGTATTGTGGTATTGGTGTATCCCTTCTGGCACCACCACACACCCCGAGACTTTTCTAGTCACTGGTTACTGGATTGCTTAACTGGTAAGCTCAAGCTTAATCTGAATGGAAGATTAGGAGCTGATAAGAGCATAAAAGTGTAATCGTCATACTATCTTAATTAGTATTATAGCTAATCATTAATAATAAAATTAACTAATTAACGTTGTATTTGTGTTTGAGTGCAAGTAATCCAAGAAACCCAATAACATTGGGTTTGAGCCTAATGCCCGTCAGCCCGAGCTCAAGTCAAGCCAGCATCTTCACGTGATGGAGCTCATCCCACGATGCAGCCAGCTTTCCAGAATCACCTTCCATCCACGCGCTCGTTCCATGCATGTGGCTTCCAGATGCAACATCCCAAGCTGTTCGTGAGGAGTTTTCCCAACACAACAGATTCCTTCATCCCGTCTCAGCCCAACTATGATTCCAGCCCATTCCAAGCTTCACGCGATGAAGGTCCCAATCGAAGCCAAGCATCCCACTTCCCAAACTTGTTTCGTCCGGTTCATCTTCATTCGTTGCAAACACATTCCAGCCATCCAGCCATCAACAGCTCGTGCCAGCCAGCGTGCCAGCAACGCCCGCGTCCCAGATTTCCTTCCATTCTAGCGCGTCCCAACTGCGTCCCAATCCTCCACGCCATCAGCGACGTCCTAGGGATCTCACGATCAGCCCAGACGCGCCTCACAGCCATCCAGCCAGTTTCCCAATCCTCCACGCCATCAACGCAATCGAAGCAACGTCCCAGGGATCTCACGATCAGCCCAGATGCGCCTCACAGCCATCCAGCCAGTTTCCCAATCCTCCACGCCATCAACGCGATTGAAGCAACGTCCCAGGGATTTCTCAATTAGCAGACCTTTCCTCATAGCCATCCCAGCCAGCTCGCCTTCCATATTCGCCACGTCTCTGCGTCCATGCCGCATCCGCATCTCCAGCACGTATCAGCCGCGATTCCAGCTCCTCAACCGCATCTCCAAGGGCCTATAAGAAAAGAAGGAGGCGAGGCAGTTCAGGAAAGAGGGGGGAGGTGGGAATTTGGGAGAGAATGCCTTGCTTTATTTTCAACGAAGTTTGAAAACAAAGCATTGTGTTTTTTTGTTAGTTTTAACTTTCTGTTTGAGTTTTAGTTTTTTTTAATTGAGAGCATTTTATTTTTTTAATTTGAGTTTTATGAGAGCAATGTGTTTTTTTAGTTTGAGTTTTAATTGTAAGTCTTATGTTGAGAGGTTTTGTTTTAAGTTTTAATTTTAGAGAGTTTTATTTTGGTGGAGAGTTTTACTTTTAAGGATTTTTTTTATGCTGCAATTTTTCTTCTTTTATTCTGTCCTGCAGATTCTGTAATTTTTCTTTTTATGCAATACATTAAATTTTCTTTTATGCAATTTATGTTCCAGGCTTTGATCTTCTTAGCACTGTTTTCATCCATTTTAATTTATGCCAAAGCTCTTCTTTGATTAGTTAAATATATAAATGCTCTTTGAATCTAAGTACCTGCTTTTTGTTAATTTTAAATAAAAAAATATTTTCTGGTAAACCAGAGAATCATTTAACATCCTCAAAGTAATGTTTTTCTTCTATCATTCAAAATCCGATTTCGAATCTGAGTGAACGTTTTAATTTTTATGCAACTCCAATCGCCTCCTTGTGGATCGACCTCTTACGACCACTAGTATTCAAGTAGAAAAGATAAGAGTAAAATTAAATTAAACTTTATTTGTCGGTTCTAACAACGATCTGTTTAACGTATTTTTAGGTAAACAGAAAATGGACAACAGGAGCTGTCTAATCTAGAGAGAATTTTAGAAACTTTTAAACCTGATAAATCTCTGTACAACTAGATTAAAAGCCACTAAACCTTCTTTAATTTCAAGATGATAGAGCCAATCCGTTGTGTGGTGTTGATTGTGGTCATCTTGGTCTAGCCCTTCTTCTTCTTCTTCTCTTTTAGGATTTCGTTTAGGAGTCGAGTCTAATTAGTTGTGGATAATGTATGCATGGTAGAAGATCATTAAGGGGTAAATTAACACCATTTAACCCAGAGGTTGGAAAAAATTATCATGACATCCAACGAATTATTAATCAACCACCAATCTCTACAATGGGTGATCATATTAGAACCCTGAATGAATTATTCGCTCCTGCATCCGCTAGTCCACCTACATGTATAGTGTCGCCAATAAATAATGCAACCCTATTTGAAATTCGGGCTGCGACAATAAATATGCTACCCAAATTCCATAGGTTTGAAAGTGAACAACCCTACATTCATCTAAATAAATTCATGACAATTTGTCAAACTTTCAAAAATCAAAATTTAGATGAAGAAAGTGTAAAATTGAGATTGTTCCCAATGACCTTAGAGGATCGAGCCGCGGCATGGCTATATTCTCTCGCCCCAAATTCCATACAACATGGAAACAACTATCTAGAAAGTTCATGGAAAAATTTTACCCCATGATTAAAACAGAAAAAATTAAGGATGCCATAAGAACATTCAGAGAAAAATCTGAAGAAGAATTTTTCCGAACTTGGGAACGATTCAATGACTTGTTGGTCAAATGCCCACACCATGGGCTTGATAAGGCTGATCTGGTCCACTTCTTTTATAAAGGACTACTTCCGGCACATAGAAACATGATCGAGTCCATGCACAAGGGTAGGTTCATGAACCAAACCCCGGATCAAGCCTATGAATTTCTTGCTAACTTAGCCAAGAACGCCCAAAATTGGAGTAGCTATGGTAAGGAAGTAAATAGAGATGAGTTCGGATCTAGAAAACCAGTTAATTATAAAATAAAAGCAGACTCAAATCTCAAAAATGTCATATCCAATCTGGTGACTGGAGTGAACAACTTAAGTAAAAAGTTTGATGCTTTTACTGTTTTCACTAATACGAGTTCATACAAAGAGTCAAATCCCTTCATGAAAGTAGAACACGAGCCACATAGTTTGTGTATCTTGTCTAACAGTCCTGAGCATCTAGTGGAGTGCTGCCCTAATTTGCCCACCATAAAGGCCGAGCAAACAAATGCTCTAAATTCATATAGTGTCTTTAAGAAGCCCACTCCCAACTCGTTCAGCCCAGTTTACCATCCTGATAATAGGTTCCACCCAAATTTTTCATACAAGCAAAATGAACCTATTCAGCATCAAGATGGTTTACCAAGTTTTCAGAACAACTTCTCCAGCATAGGTCCATCACAAATGAACCAACCTTTGGTTCCATCTGTACCTCCTTATAATGTCCTTATCCCACAGCAACCTTCACCACTAGAAACAATTATGGCTAATATGATGAAACAACAACAAGATTTTATCAAGCAACAACAACAGACCAATACAGCCCAAGCCCAAACTAACCAATTCCATATGCAAGCAATTGCAAAACTTGAGGTTAGTCTAAGCCAAATAGCAAACTCTCTAGGGGATAGGAAGAAAGGTGAACTACCTAGTTAACCAGTGCCTAACCTTAGTAGACAACAAAATCAAGGTCAGAGAGGTCAGTATCAAATTGATTCTAATGAAAATCCGACCTATGAAGTCCAGGCAATTACCACTTTAAGGTCTGGCAAGCAAGTGGATAATAAAGTCCGACTTCCTGAACACGTAAAAGAAAATAAGAATGAATCCAATAAGAACCCTATTCAAAAGAGGGGTCAAGAACAGGACAAAAAGGAAGAACCCATATAAATATACAAACCTAAGGTTTCCTTTTTCAGTAAACTTCAGGACTCTAAGAAACAATCTAACTTTGATGAAATAATGGAAGTCTTTAAAACTGTTCAAATAAATATATCTTTTCTCGATGCCATACGACAAATTTCCTCCTATACAAAATTCTTGAAAGACCCACCACGGTAAAAAGAAAAACTAGCATTCCTAGGCAAACTGTTATGGCTACACAAGCCTCATCTATCATTCAATAACAGATTGCCCCAAAATTCAAAGACCCTGGTTGCCCCACCATTGAAATAAAAATAGGAGAGACGATCATCCAGAGAGCCCTATTAGATTTAGGAGCCAGTATGAACCTACTTCCCTACTATGTGTACCAAAAGTTAGGTTTGGGGGAATTAAAGCCCACAAATATTACCCTTTTCTTAGCAGATAGGACGGTGAAGTATCCTAAGGGGATTGTAAAGGATGTAATAGTGAAGGTAAAGGAGTTTTACTATTATGTGGACTTTGTTATCCTAGAGACCGAACCTGTAATACATCCAGACAGTCACACACTTATAATTTTAGGTAGACCTTTCTTAGCCACAGCAAATACTGTGATAAATTATTGAAATGGCAAGTTGAAGTTATCTTTTGGCAACATGAAAGTCGAGCTTAATGTCTTCAATATAAGTAAACAACCACCAGACGATAAAGAAATCAATGAAGTTGACATGATTGAAAGTCTGGTTCAGGAGACTTTCTTACAAACTTATAGTAAGGACCCTTTAGAGGCTTACCTTGCCCATTCCGAGGAAGGGGTCGAGCATGCGCTCCCTAATTCTGTTCTCCTTATGAGCATAGATCGTCATCCGCCGACTATTCTTCCTCGGACTCTTCCAAAACTATTCTTAGATAATGGTTGAAAAAAAATGAATCTACATTTTGTCTGGCTGAAGAAATAAAACTTAGCGCTCTTGGGAGGCAACCCAACATGTAAATATTATAAAAAAATAAATAAAAAAATAAAAAAATAAAAATAAAAATTTTACTAACATGCAGGTTTGGGGGTTTTTGCCCCAATTGTCAATTTACCTACCCATATCAAGTAACTTCTCCTCTGTCCTATTACTGTTTTAAATTTTCTTTAACATTGAGGACAATGTTAGCTTTAGGTATAGGGTGAGAATATTTTTGATTTTTCTGCCTAAAAAGATTTTTTTTATGCAAAAAAAGGGGATTTCAAATTTTTAACTCAAATTCTAATCTTTTTGGCTATACAAACTAGGAATTGCTTCGAAAATAGCTTTGAGTTAAGAAATATAATAGCAGTTCTAGCTTGAGTTTTCATTTCACCTATCTCTTGCTAACATGATGAAGATGATTTAGCACCTACACGTAAGCACATGAATAGTGGGGTATGTAAACTTGCAACTAATGTGAATACTACTAATCTTCTGGATAATTTAAAGTTATGTATGTGATGAACACAAAAAAATAATAATAATAAATAAATAAATAAATAAATAAAATAAAATAAAATAATGAGTTTATTTTAAGTCTTCTCACTGAGTAATCGGGCCTCTTGCCTGGCAAGCAGCGAGTGTTCGCATAAAAAAGTGAGGATGACTGAGATTAAACTCTGAATGACTAATTCGACCTTGGAGCCTAGTTGACTTGAGTTATTAAGCCTGTTAGGATGCCTTTACACCTAGTGCCTTGAGCTATCTAGATTGGGAGTCATTGGCCTAACACTCGCTACACGGGTCAGCTAGAAAGCTTAATAAGGCTAGATATTGCACAAGCCATTCTTCTTAGCATTTAGTGTGATTAAAAGTTAAACCTCGGGTGTTCATTACCATTTAACTCTAGAAAATCTTGAAAATTAGAGTGATCATGTTGGAAGTAGGTGAAAGACACTCATTCATATGATACTATCTTGCACCTCACTACATTCTCGATTTGTTAGCAGATAGATGGGATGTAATGAAACTTAAGTTAGAGTTTGCTTAAATATGATAGCAATAAGTCTCTATTGTCCTTGCAATTCTAGGTTCATACAGTAATATTTGTTCAAATTTCGAGTTAAACATTGGAAAACCCTGACTGATGAAGTTTGTGGGTAACTTCACTACAAACCCTCACGAGACAACACTCGTCCACTAGGGTAACCTAGGGGTTTAAAGGCTTGTTGTACGTGCTAAGTGCAATCGTGATGCTCTACGAAAGTGGGTACATATCTTAGTTTTGTGTACTTAGCTTCAATAAAAAAAGTCATGGGTTAGACTACATCTTTTGTGCCCTCATTCTATCGTTTGCTCGTTAATTGCTAGAGACTAGCAATAAGCTAGTTGGGGGGTGTGATGAGAGCACAAAAGTACAATCGTCATACCATTTTAATTAGTATTACAGCTAATCATTAATAATAAAATTAACTAATTAACATTGTATTTGTGTTTGAGTGCAAGTAATCCAAGAAACCCAATAACATTGGGTTTGAGCCCAATGCCCGGCAGCCCGAGCTCAAGTCAAGCCAGCATCTTCACGTGATGGAGCTCATCCCGCGATGCAGCCAGCTTTCCAGAATCACCTTCCATCCACGCGCTCGTTCCATGCATGTGGCTTCCAGAAGCAACATCCCAAGCCGTCCGTGAGGAGTTTTCCCAACACAACAGATCCCTTCATCCCATCTCAGCGCAACTGTGATTCCAGCCCATTCCAAGCTTCACGCGATGAAGGTCCCAACCGAAGCCAAGCATCCCAGTTCCCAAACTTGTTTCATCCGGTTCATCTCCATCCATTGCGAACACATCCCAGCCATCCAACCATCAATAGCTCGTATCAGCCAGCGTGCCAGCAATGCCCGCGTCCTAGATTTCCTTCCATTCCAGCGCGTCCCAACCGCGTCCCAATCCTCCACGCCATCAGCGACGTCCTAGGGACCTCGCGATCAGCCCAGACGTGCCTCACAGCCATCCAGCCAGTTTCCCAATCCTCCACGCCATCAACGCAATCGAAGCAACGTCCCAGGGATTTCTCAATCAGCTGACCTTCACTCACAACCATCCTAGCCAGCTCGCCTTCCATATTCGCCACATCTCCGCGTCCATGCTGTGTCCGCATCTCCAGCACGTATCAGCCACGATTCCAGCTCCTCAACCGCGTCTCCAAGGGCCTATAAGAAAAGAAGGAGGCGAGGCAGTTCGAGAAAAGGGGGGAGGAGGGAATTTAGGAGAGAATAATGCCTTGCTCTGTTTTCAATGAAGTTTGAAAATAGAGCATTGTGTTTTTTTGTTAGTTTTAGCTTTCTGTTTGAGTTTTAGTTTTTTTTAATTGAGAGCATTTTATTTTTTTAATTTGAGTTTTATGAGAGCAATGTGTTTTTTTAGTTTGAGTTTTAATTGAAAGTCTTATGTTGAGAGGTTTTGTTTTAAGTTTTAATTTTAGAGAGTTTTATTTTGGTGGAGAGTTTTACTTTAAAGGATTTTTTTTTATGCTACAATTTTTCTTCTTTTATTCTGTCCTATAGATTCTGTAATTTTTCTTTTATGTAATACATTAAATTTTCTTTTATGCAATTTATGTTCCAGGCTTTGATCTTCTTAGCACTGTTTTCATCCATTTTAATTTATGCCAAAGCTCTTCTTTGATTAGTTAAATATATAAATGCTCTTTGAATCTAAGTATCTTCTTTTTGTTAATTTTAAATTAAAAAAATATTCTCTGGTAAACTAGAGAATCATTTAACATCCTCAAAGTAATGTTTTCTTCTATCATTCAAAAATTGATTTCGAATCCGAGTGAACATTTTAATTTTTAGGCAACTCCAATCGCCTCCCTGTGGATCGACCTCTTACGACCACTATTCTTCGAGTAGAAAAGGTAAGAGTAAAATTAAATTAAACTTTGTTTGTCGATTCTAACAACGATCTGTTTAGCATATTTTTAGATAAATAGAAAACGGACAACAGGAGCTGTCTAATCTAAAGAGAATTTCAGAAACTTTTTAACCTGATAATCTCTGTGCAACTAGATTAAAAGCCACTAAACCTTCTTTAATTTCAAGATTATAGAGCCAATCCGTTGTGTGGTGTTGATTGTGGTCATCTTGGTCTAGCCCTTCTTCTTCTTCTTCTTCTCTTTTAGGATTTCGTTTAGGAGTCGAGCCTAATTAGTTGTGAATAATGTATGCATGGTAGAAGATCATTAGGGGGAAAGTTAACACCATTTAACCCAGAGGTTGGAAAAAATTATCGTCACATCCAACGAATTATTGATCAACCACCAATCTCTACAATGGATGATCATATTAGAACCCTGAATGAATTATTCGCTCCTGCATCTGTTAGCCAACCTACATGTATAGTGTTGCCAATAAATAACGCAGCCCAATTTGAAATTCGGGCTGTGACAATAAATATGCTACCCAAATTTCATGGGTTTGAAAGTGAACAACCCTACATTCATTGATGAGAGCACAAAAGTGAAATCTTCATACCATCTTAATTAGTATTATAGCTAATCTTTATTAATAAAATTGATTAATTAATGTTTTATTTGTGTTTGAGTGCAAAGTAATACAAGAGACCCAATAATGCTGGGTTTGAGCCCAATGCTCGGCAGCCCAAGCTCAATAAGTTCCCCAGCGTCCGTGATGAGGCGATCCAACGGTTCCTAACCTAAAATTCCCGTACATCCACGTCTACGGGCTGAAGCAAGTGATTTCCCAACGTCCGCAGCATGGGGGCTTTGAAATTTTCCAACTTCTCAACTGTTCGTGACCTCCCAGAACATTCAACCACGTTTCAACATCCCAGCAATTTCCCAACCGGATCATTCCAAGCCGAGTCCTCCACTTCCTTTACAACAAATAAATTCCAGCTATCTGAGGAGTCTTCTCAACTTCCCAAAGTCAATGTCTTCCTAGCTTCTCATCCCATCTACCCGTGAAGCATATCTCCAAGAGCACGCATCGCCCCCGCGTATTCCATGCATCCAAGCAACAGCGGAAGCGTTCCAGCAGCCGAAGAGTCCCAAGCGATTCGACTTCATCCAATCCGCATTTCATCCGTGGGTTCTACATTCAAATCCATGCGTTTCAGCTACGTTCCTATCTTCCAAACCTCCACGTGTCTCATCCGCTCCCAGCAGGTTCCTAAGCGTATGCAATAAGTTTCAACCGCGATCCCAGCAGCGTGGCTTTCGGATCTTCCTTGCCGCGCCTTCAACATGCTATAAGAGGGATCAGGGAGGGGCCACGAGAGAGGGAGAGCCGGGGACGGAACAAGGAGAGGAGGGGGAGCCATCTATCTGCATCTCCTCTTCCGATCTTCCCAGCCGGACTTGGGAGGAGAGAAGGCAGCCGGGTTCCATTCGACTCCAAGCTTTTAATCCAGTCGGGCGAGAGAGGAGGAGAGGCCACGGAACCAGGGAAGTCAACATCCGCATCATTCCCAGCCGGGCGAGAGAGGAGGAGAGGCCACGGAGGGGAGAAGGCAGCCGGGAGAGAAAACAGAGTACCCTGTTTTCTGAACCAAAGGAAAAAAAAGGATTTATGTTTATTTTAAGTTATTCTTTGCTAATCCTTTTTATAAAAATGCTTCCATCTCATATGAGTAGCTAAATCTCTTTTAGCTAAGGCTAGAAAAAAGCCTAGCATTTTCTTCATGTATTTTCTTTAATCATCAATGGGATTTTAATGTTTTTGATTAGATTTATGGTGCAGTAGATTTATAAGAATTATTTCAAACTTATATATTTTTTTGATTTGTTATTTCCCCCGGGTATAAAAGATGCTTAAAAATCCCTATAGTTTAAAATAGAATTACTGTAATACTGCCCATAAAACTAAATTTATTTTATTAACGATTAATTGGTATTTCACCGCTTCACTTTCTGGTTAGGTCTTTACTCAGATCTAACTGAGATAATAGGTGATTTTAAGAAAAGCATGATGAAGTGCTAGGCTGAATCCTGATGCCTTAGTTATATTTTTGTCAATCCGAATATTATTTAGCATTTAGTTTTTGTTCACTGTCAAATTCCTGTGGATTCGATCTCGGATTCACCGAGAATATTACTTTGCTACACCTATACTTGGGGTGTCCTACATTTAATTTCTCTTTTAAAAGAGCAAGATTAAAATCGTAGCAAGTTTTTGGTACCGTTGTCGGAGATTTGCAACGTGCGAACGAGAACAAGGCTGCAAATTTCAATTTTTTTTTATTTCTGGTTCTTCAATTTTTCTTTATTTTTAACACGGCTGAAATTTCAAATCTTTTCAAATTCAAGGACGACACAAAGCGGGGCTAGTAATGAGGAAGATCAAGATCAAATTTTTGGATTTCCGGAGTGAACGAACTCCGGCCGTGAGTATTTAAATTAATTTTTCTATTTTGTTCATACTAGTCCTATTTTTCCTAGATTAGAATTTTACTCTTGTTAAAAAAATTAAAAATTATTAATTAAAATAATAAAAAATAAAAAAAATAGCTAGTTTGTTTGATCAACTATTCAAATGCAATTTAATGTCTTGACATACAAAGTTAAAAATTTTCTAGATTGTTGCATATAGTATAAAGCATTTGCATAAAAAATTCTAAGGGCTGAACCCATTAAAAATATAAGATCGAGATTTCATCACTCGTCCTTAGCCCAAAAATTATCCCAGTGCATAAATGTCCTAAGCCTAATTAAAATCAACTAGACGTTGGCCCCTAAGGATATTCGAGCTCAATAGGACGAAGACCATCGAAAGTTGCACCAATTTCGCTCTGTGACCCGGTCGATGTCTAGGCAAGCTTTGTCCCTCTAAGTGATTTCAGGGAGATAGTTTCTGTTCGAGGAAAGTGGATTTTAAGTGGGACCTTTGCTACACGCATCGTGACCCCTCCACTTACCTGAGAGCTTACCTGGTCGACTAAGGTTACTAGACCGGATTGGAGGCTTAGGTGTCCTCTTCAAACCAGTTAGGAGCTGTCTAGAATTTTTAGGAAAACATTAGAAATTATTGGATGATGTTTAATTTTAATTAAATTTTTGTTAAGGTGTTTGTTTAGATCTCTTTAGGTGGTATTTGTACCAATCTAAATAATAAATAAATAAATAATAAAAATAAATAAAATAATAATAATAATAATATAGATATATATATATTTATTTTAGTATATGCTGTTGTGGGAGAGAGATAAAACAAATAGATTATTTCGAGTTGAATCAAAAGATAAAAATTTAATTGTTCAAAATTCAAATAATCAAATAGAAGATAATGGTAGTAATCAGGGAGATAATGAATTTCAAGATGACTTACCTATTAGAATGCTTCGTGATTATCTACAACCCACTAGGACCAGTACCCCATCCTGTATGGTTATTCCTACTGTTGTGGGGGCTTTTGACATGAAACCAGGAATAATCCAATTACTCCCAAAGTTTCACGGACTTGATTCTGAAAGTCCCTATTTGCACCTGAAAGAATTTGATAAAGTGTGTTCAACACTTCATTTCAATGATGTCACTGAAGAGGTAGTTAAGCTTAAGTTATTTCCTTTTTCTTTAAAGGAAAAAGCTAAGTCATGGTTACACTCCTTAAGGCTTAGGACCATAGCTACCTGGCAAGAAATGACAAAAGAGAATTTTTAAAGAAATTCTTCCCAACACATAAAACAAACACACTTAGAAGAAATATCATGAACTTTGCACAAAAAGATGGAGAAACATTTTTTCAGTGTTGGGAAAGATTTAAGGACCTTCTGCTTGCTTGCCCACATCATGGATATGAAATTTGGAGGATCATTAGTTTCTTTTATGATGGTTTATCCTCCAATATGAGACAATTTGTAGAAATGATGTGTAACCGGTGAACTCATGAGTAAGGAACCAAATGAAGCCTGGGATTATTTTGATCTTTTAGCAAAAAATGCACAAACTTGGGATACAACAGATAAAAATGAAAAATCTAAAATAGCACCTAATGCAAAAGGAGGAATATATCTTATTAAAGATGATAATGATGTCAATATAAAAATTGCTAATCTAACTAGGAAGGTTGAAGCCATAGAATTAAGCAAGGCCAATATAGGAAAAGCACAAACTATTGTTGACAGTATATGTGGAATTTGCGAGAGTAATACACATGTGACCAAGGATTGTCCTACAATCCCTGCTTTTCAAGAAGTGTTGCATGATCAAGCAAATTTCACCATGTTGCCCAGTAGATACAACCCAAGAGGGGGGGGGGTGAATTGGGTCTTTTAAAACTTTTGAGCTACTTCTAGCACTTTTTGATTAATTATGCTAAGTTGTATATATGCGCAGTGAAAGTTAAACTTAGCGACAGTTTGATGTATAGAATGTGACTTGATTGAGTATGCTTGCAACTAAAGAATTCGCGGATAATAGTTAAGCAAGCAATTTATCTAAGTGAGTAAGTGTGTGAGTTAGATAATGACAAAAAAAAACATTACAAACACAGCAAACATATAGTGGTTCGGTGCACCCCAGCACCTACATCCACTCCCCAAGACTTCTTGGGAATTTCACTATAATCCTACAGATTACAGTCGGTTGTTTTACAAGCTCACAACCCAACTTGTTGTTTTACGAGCGCACAACGAACTCGGTCGGTTTTTCCAGGCTCACCGACTAGAACCAACCCCGATTGTTTTCCCGGGCTCACAATCAAACCCTTACACGTTGGTTTTACCCTCGGCTCACCAACAAACCTTAATCCCGTTGGTTTTCCCTTTGGCTCACCAACAAACCTTACACCGTTGGTTTTCCCTTTGGCTCACCAACAAACCTTTAACCCCTTGATTCAATCCCTTGATTGAATCAAGTTACCAGATATTAAAACAAAGAATAAAAACAAATCAAAGCTTCTTAAGCAAGCAGATATGACAATATAAACAAATAGAGTAAAGAGAAGCCCTCAAACGAGTTTTGAAGATGGAGGAGCTCGGCTTCTTCTTTACTTGATCCTCCTCTGATTTGGCATGAAGTAGAGGATCCCCGAGGCAGCACACGGATGGAGAGGAAGCTTTCGGATTCACTTGGATGCTCTTCTTCTCTCTATTTCGTTTTGGATGGCCCTTTTGTGCTTGTGGGAGATTTCCTTTGCAATCTCTTTGAGATCTCTTTCCTAGATGATCTCTCCCACTTCCATGCATTCTCCCCTAGCTCTCTTCTTGTTTTTATAGCTTTAGATGGAGTGGAAACAAGAATATAGCCGTTAGAGACAAAAATAGAGCCGTTGGAACCAGTCTGCAGCTCCTGACAATATGACCGTTGGGTTTGGAGTCGACTCGCGCGATCAGGAGTCGGCTCGGCTGTAGCAGGAGTCGACTCGAGCTTTTCCGGAGTCGACTCGGCAACTGTTCCAAGTTTGAATTAAAGTTGCCGTCTTGACTGGGAGTCGACTCGACTTAACCCGGAGTCGACTCGCCAACTTCTGGCGCTGACCTGGCAATTTTGGAGTCGGCTCATCCTCTGTAGTCCGTGGATCCTAATTTGAATTTTGTCCACTCGAGTCGACTCGACTGTCCTGGGAGTCGACTCGAATCTCAGGGCCCGAACTCCCGATTCTCTGTCTTTTGGCTCATCCAGTCTTGGAGTCGACTCGAACTTCCTTGGAGTCGACTCGGCTCTCAGTTTCCGAAAGTTGGTCTTCTGCCATGTCCCATCTTAGTGTAGCGCTGCCTTGAAGTCGACTCGAGCTGTCTGGGAGTCGACTCGAATCTCAGAGTCGGAAAAACTGATCCTCTGTATTTTGGAGCCGCGCTGCCTTGGAGTCGACTCGACTTGTCTTGGAGTCGACTCGCCTCTCAGAGACGAAAATACCGTCTTCTGTCTTGGGGTTGCGCTGTCTTTGGAGTCGACTCGGACTTTGTGGGAGTCGACTCGAATCTCAGTGTCCAAAAACTGCTTCTCTGAGTTTTCCCTTGTGTACCACTGAGAGTCGACTCTCGCTTTCTTTGGAGTCGACCCGGCAACCATTGGAGTCGACTCGAATTCCTCAGGAGTCGACTCGAAGACTATTCTTTTGAATTTTTCTTTGAATTTGCTCCTCCAATTTGAATCTTTTGAACTTTAAAGTTGGGCCAATGAATTGTAGCTTTCTTCTAACTTTTCTTGAGTGCTTTTGGAGGCCTTCTTGTGTTCTTCCAACTTGCTATGTTCCTTGCAAAATAAATATCTTTCTCCTTGCAACATAAACATTAGTATCTATACTTCAAGGTGTTGTGATCATCAAAATCAATCTATGAATCAATCTTTGGGTCATCAATCTCCCCCTTTTTGATGATGACAAAACTTGGAGTATATGCAATATAAAAGATATTATTTTCTAGAAGTAATACATAGCAAAGTTGCATGAAGTAGACAACATGTATATTTAAAACAAAACATACTTCATGATAATGCTTTAGATTTAATCAGCTTAACACAATCAATATATTTCAGTTCAAGCTGATTATCACAAAGCATTATAAGCATATACTTAGATATTTCTCCCCCTTTTTGACAGCATCAAAAAGATAGTGAAACATTAAGCACAAAGATCAGAACACTCAAATATTTCTTTCCCTTACTGTACTCTGGTTTGAATGTTACATTATTGCCAGGATATGAATCATTTAACTCAAGGCAATAATATTGGAATCAGATTAGTGAGCACAGATCAGAGCCAATTAAGATAATTTCAGAGCAGAACACATTGAGTGTGAATTCAAGAGGTTTTCTAATTTGATACCACAGATAGTTTTCTAATCAAGTGTAGGTGGAATCTTCCTTAGGTTAATTCAAGACATGAGTGGAAATCTAACCTCTTCAATAAGTATGAAAGCTTGTTCATTTAAGACCTTTTGCCCAATCTATTAAGTATTTTGAGAGCAAATTAAGTTTCAGAGTAAAAGATCAAAACTTATATATGTGAAAGACATATCATCATGTTGGATCATTAATTCTTCTATGACTTCAAAGTTCTTCTATGATAATAAGAGCATTGGAGCACAAATACCAAAATATGAAATCATGCAATTTTTTGATACATCTTAGAGCTCTTTTAAAGACTTTCTTTTATTTCTTTAGAAAGTAAGCACAATTTGATACATAAAAATATGAATTGGCACACAATTTAAGTTCTAAAGATCAAGTCAATTAGGACTCATTAGTGAATATCAAAATAGGTTTTCTAAAAGATGCTCAAGAAAATTTTACACGTTATTCTCCCCCTTTTTCATTAAATTAGAGGCTCTCAAGATTTGTAATTTGGTTCATGAGTGATGCATAAGATATACTAACCAAATAACACGCCTCAAGGTGTATCATAAAGATTTTCAGATTTAAGTTTCAGATGATACATATTGGAGAGTATTAGGATTACTTTTCATTTAGTATTCTTTCTCTCTCCTTTAGCTATAGATTTATGCAATTAAGTCCAATAAGACCTCTCCTTCTGAAATTTTCTTTCTCCCCCTCAATTGATTATTCCATTTAAGAGTTTAGAATCCTAAGATAATATTCAATAAAATTGTCAATCTCAAAAATATGTTTTCCATAAGTTTCAGCTTATTTTCATAAGACTCAAGGTATGAGATAAGACAACCTTTATAGAACTCTTCTCAAGGCATAAACTTATAATTAAAGCAAGCATTGCATTATAAGGAGGTTCATCAAAATCAATCCATCAAGGTATGCTTCAAATTGAAGTAACTTTAGGATAAGATATCTAAAGCTCCCCCTCAAAAGATGCATACTTCTTTAATCATTCTTTTCTTTTGTTGAATTTCAGATTTTAATGTTAAACGTGAATAAACCTGAAACTTTATGATATCAAGAATGTAGAGTGATCTAGAATTATTCAAAAATTTTTAGTAATCACTCTTTCTAAACCTTTAAGAACAAGTTATGCTTTCTCCTAATCTTGGAGAAAAATGTATAGAAATATTAATCAGAAAATGATTCATTTGAAGCTCAGTTTCTTTCAAAGGCATCTACATTTTCTTTCTTTTAGAATCATTCAAGTGAGCTGAAATATTTCTTGCTTTAAGATCATTCACTCTATTCTGTCTTTAATAATGTAGTAGAGAAAAAACATATAGATGATCATTGAAATATATATATTTATAGAACTCAATTTCTTAATCATAGTTTTTCAGCAATGTATACATGAAGCACAATAAATATTTTTAATATCAAAATAAAATCATATATTTAAAAAATATTTACTTGCAATCAAGATCATCGTAAGACACATCATTTGAATCAAAATTAGTATACTTTGAAGGTAAGAAATGATATGTTTCGGATGCGTATCGGAGCAATCAAAATAAATTCTGTTTTTCTTACATTAACATTTTATTTAGTAATCATATGGAGTTTAAACTTTTATACAAAATCGGATTCTGAATTACATAGGATTTTCAATAGAAGCTTTCTAAGTCATAATATGAGATATGTATCTTTCACAATGTAGCTCATCTTAAATTGTTACGATTGAAAAATACATATTTCAATTAAAGCACTTTCAGAATCTTTGTGTTTAATTTTGAGTTTCGATACAAAATAGAGGATATTTTAACAAGTATTAGGACATTATGTATCAAAGTTAGGCAAGTAGAAAGATAGATCAATATCAATTTATTTTTCCTAAATAGAGATGTTCTTCTCTTCTCCTTTCTACACTTTTATTTAGCTTTCAGATTTTAACAATGATTGTGAATGACAAATCTGAAATTTCTTTTCAATAAAACTAAACAAAAGATGTTATGTAGCAATTCAAACATTCAATCAAATTGTTCAAGTATGAAACATTACAAAATATTGAGAACCCATAAATCAAGACATCATACCATATGCAAAATATACCATGTGTTAAGTCATGCATTAAAATACTAAGAACAAGAATGTCAAGTATCAAAATCAATTCTTTTCAAATAAACTCCCCCTATTTAAATATAATTTTGCACTGATTTCATCCTTAAAGTGTGTTTCCATGTGACTAAAAATTTGAATTGATTCTTTCTTGTATACTTTCATTTACTTTGTTTTTCATTTTTACTTTCTTATGCTCTATACTCTATTTGCTCCCTATCCGGTGGAGTTGGGAAGGGGCACGAGGTACTACCACTAGCCTCCCTCTTGTGCCGTCCCTAATATGCCCTACACCGAATAGTTGGGTCAAATAGTGCCGGGTACTACCACTAGCCTCCCCATTGGCACCATCCCTATGATGAGCAATATAGAAAGGTTAAAATGTTCACTTCTAACTTTTCCTGTTTGAGTGTAATTAGTTACAGATTTTATCTCTTCCAAACGTCTCACAAATGTTCCGAGTATACTATGTTTGTTTTGCTTTTCCTTAAGATTGGAGTATTTGCCTTTACTCAGATTTTTCATCTCTTGAACAATGTCCATTTTCTTTTCTTTATCTCTCTCCCTTTTTGTCATTCTCAAGTAATTTACAAGAAAGAGTAGAATAAAGAGATAATCTTATGTATCATATAGATGTATATTATGCAAACAACATTTTCATTATGCTCAAGGATTCATAACTTCTCACAAGTTATTTTACATCAAAATTTTAAGCATATACTTGTGTATTTCATGGTTATGACATAGGCAAAGATATATTTTAGTTTGGGCAAACCATGAAATAATTTCTAAAAGTATAAGTCAGTCAATACACATATAGACATGATATCAAAAATTAATAATTAAAGAATTTAATCATGCCATAATAGGATTTAAGTTATTGACTTTGCTCAATTAATTTGTGAGAAAGGTATCTAAAATTACCTATTCATTATATGTTCTTCAAGCCAAACTAGATTTCTTATGTGTGAACTTTTGGCTGAAGAAGATCCTCTCTCTTGTTTGCATGTGAATGTTTAGTGTTTCTTACATGAAGATATCCTTCAAGTTGAAATTTCTCATTTTTCTTTCTTGAAGGAAGGTCATTAGTTTCTTTAAGATACAAAGCATTCATCCAACATATATATATTTTTTAATTAGATGACTCAATATGAGATATGACAATAGTTGCATGTTGAGTCACTTTACTCAAGAGATTGCCTAAATATAAGCAAGCACATATCATTTGAACTAAAGAGATAGATTCATTAACCAAGATAGTTCAAGTCAATTTAGTTTAGATTCTATTTGCTTAAGATAATTATCAATAAGATATGTTAACTATGTTTTAATCAATTTATCTTAAACATTTGTTTCTATCAAAATTCAGATTATGATTTATTTGATATCAATAAAATATGATTAATTAAAGTTAGATTGAAGTCTTGCACACGGTCACATAATGAGCATACAATCTGGTCTACCAGCTGTATGATAAAATAATTATTCTATCATGCTTCAATACAGCTTTAACACAATAGATCTACTTTGCTCATCCTTTTCAAACTCTACAAGATGGGGTCATAGACATACCTTCTTCATGCCAATCTTCTATGAGAGTTTTCTTGTGGCCTAACATTGGTCAATGAAGATCCCCTTTCCTGTTTGTCTTAATTTGGAGTTTGAGAGAAGATGTTAATTCATTCATCATACATATTTCAAACTCACCTTGCAATATAACTCTTTATTATTAGAACCAGAAATGATGTCATTAATGTATACTTTGAGCAAGTGAGGTGTCACACATTTTTTGATGCAAAGAATTATCACTATTACCTTCTATCAAAAAGGTTATTTAAGCTTTTATATCATGCTCTTGATGCTTGTATCAAATCATATATTGCTTTATCATATTTGTAATGAGTGTTTTCAAATATGGTGGTTATTTAACATATATCTTCTTTAATAAAGTAAGCACATAGGAGTCCATTCTACACACTCATTTGATGGACTATAAAGCTCATAAAGCAAGCAAATGATGATGGTGATCTTTACTTCTAATCATGCAAAAATTTCATCAAGATCTATTTCATCTTTTCTTGATTTAGTCTTTTAGTAGTCATCACTTTTTCTTCATTAAGAGCATATCTGAAAAATCCAAGTTAGTTCTAATTATTAACAAGTTTTTCAGATTGTTATATGTAAAAGATTAACCATATACATACATAATTTAATTTTAGTATCTTGATAATAAATCATTAGTCTCATAAAGAATAAAATAAATTGATACTTCTACAACTAGAATTTTTCATGAATGTTCTATATGCATTGCTTGATGAATGATATCCAAGGATAGAAGCATCTTTATCAGATTTGGCATTATTTTCATAATAACATGTACGACTGAAAAATATGAAAGATATGCAATGGTTCATTTTCCATTTTTCAGAAGATCAAAATTTTCATCAAAAATAGAAATCATATGTATGACAAGCAGTGATGATAGTCTTTTAAAAATTATTTAAGTAGATGACTATCATACATAATTGTCTTTTTCATTTCTTCAAGAATTCTATTAATCCTATTTTGCTTATGGTGTCCTTGGTGCTGAAATCATTGGATTTAATATTATTTTCTGTATAACCTTTATCAGGATTTTGGTTTTCAACACTGTGCCATGATACTCTTTATCTTCACAGTTTGGAAACCTTTATCATTTGAACCACTTTTACAAGATTTAGTAAATACAGAAAAATACTTCATTTTTATTCTCCAAGAACAAGTCCAATGTAAGCTTTTGAAGACTTAGAGATGGAAACAACATCTTTAGATTTAGAAATGATTTTTGTTTGTTTCCTTAGTTAGCATGCATAGCAAAACTTTGACCTTTAAGTAGATAATCTAAGTAAGCCTATGGCAAGGTCTTTTGAGATTAAGTACATACTAGCATGAGTTGATTTTATATGCCAAGGATGGTTTCTTGGTATTCATAGTGCATATATTCAAAAGCATACCAAGTACACATTATCATATCTATGATCAATAAACAATAATGCCATGGATAATAACTCTCAATCAAGCATATAGAGAATTCATAGAGTTATTCTTAATAAATTGATTAATCATTTAGCATCTTATCCAATAGTGAGTAAAGTATACTAAAAAATGAAGAGATTTGATTATATTTCCAAAAGTATTTTCTATATCACAAAATTGATCACTACTAGCAAATCATATCAAATACTAAAGCACAAATAATGATGAGATGCAAGAATTACTGATTTCATTATTATTTTTTTGTTAATAACTTTTTAAGTTTCTTTATGTTCCATAGGTACCTTGGTACACCTATGTGTACATCCTCATTTTCTCATTTTGGGTACCCAAGCTTGCTTGAGTCCTTGAGAGTTAGGACATATGGTTCCTTTTGGAACCCATATCTGTTTAATAGTAATAACTTTACCATTTGATTTAATTATACTAGAACGATAGGTAAAGTTGTTATTCCCATCCTTTTCATTTTTGAAATAAGTTATCTTATTTAATGGTTTGCTTGGTAAATTGATAGCCTTTTTCTCTAGAGATTTATGGCTAAGTGAAGGAGTCAAGCTAAATTTTGATTTATCAGCATGTTGGCTTTCAAACATCATTTTTAATCTTTCTGAACTCACAGTGAATTTGTTAATAAAACATCTTAATTGGTTAATTTCTTTACTTAAGTTTTGATTTTCTTTAATTAAGCTATGATTTTTCTGAATCAATTCTTCTGAAAATGACCTTAAGCTTTCATTTTCAGAATTTAGTTTCTTAAGATTTTTATTCTTTACAGATAATTTTCTACAATCACTATACAACTCATGAAAAGCATTTAATAATTCATCATAAGAGAATTCTTCTTGAAAATCATTTGACGTAAGAGTAGATTCAGATTTTACCTTGTCTTCTTGTGCCATAAAGCACAAGTCAGTTACCTCTTGTAGTTTCTTGGAGCTAATATCATCATTGTTGCTCCTAACCTTTATTTTTTGGCTTGACTCTTTCTTGGTCAAGGCTTTCTTCCTTTTTATCTCTTTCTTCCTTTCTTCTTGCTTCCTCTTTTTCTTTGTCTTTAGGAAGCTGATTTGCCTCGGAGTCGACTCGGGCCTTATTGGAGTCGACTCGACTAACTTGGGAGTCGACTCTGAGCTACTTGGAGTCGACTCGATTGAGGAAGATTCATCACCCTTTTCTGCAGTCTCATTGTTAGTATATAATTGAAGCATATGAGAGCTAATCTGAGATTTATCATAAATATTTTCTAAAGTATCCCAGATCTCCTTAGCAGATAAGCATGCAGAAATTTCATTAAACTTTGTTTCTTGAATAGCACAATATAATATGTTCATAGCATTAGCATTTAATTGTGCTAAGTCCTTCTCATTAATATGAGAGAGTGTGTGAAGGTCATTTATTATGATTTTCCATAGATAGTAGTTTTGTGATTGAATGAAAATGCGCATGCGTATTTTCCAATGTGGGTAGTTTATACCATTAAACAGTGGAGGTGTATCAATTGATTGTCCTTCTCCTAGAAAACTATCTATTTGAGTTGTCATGATCTTTGGCTCTAGTCGGTTAAGACTACAAATAATATTTGAGCACCTGCTCTGATACCACTTGTTGCCCAGTAGATACAACCCAAGAGGGGGGGGGTGAATTGGGTCTTTTAAAACTTTTGAGCTACTTCTAGCACTTTTTGATTAATTATGCTAAGTTGTATATATGCGCAGTGAAAGTTAAACTTAGCGACAGTTTGATGTATAGAATGTGACTTGATTGAGTATGCTTGCAACTAAAGAATTCGCGGATAATAGTTAAGCAAGCAATTTATCTAAGTGAGTAAGTGTGTGAGTTAGATAATGACAAAAAAAAACATTACAAACACAGCAAACATATAGTGGTTTGGTGCACCCCAGCACCTACATCCACTCCCCAAGACTTCTTGGAAATTTCACTATAATCCTACAGATTACAGTCGGTTGTTTTACAAGCTCACAACCCAACTTGTTGTTTTACGAGCGCACAACGAACTCGGTCGGTTTTTCCAGGCTCACCGACTAGAACCAACCCCGATTGTTTTCCCGGGCTCACAATCAAACCCTTACACGTTGGTTTAACCCTCGGCTCACCAACAAACCTTAATCCCGTTGGTTTTCCCTTTGGCTCACCAACAAACCTTACACTGTTGGTTTTCCCTTTGGCTCACCAACAAACCTTTAACCCCTTGATTCAATCCCTTGATTGAATCAAGTTACCAGATATTAAAACAAAGAATAAAAACAAATCAAAGCTTCTTAAGCAAGCAGATATGACAATATAAACAAATAGAGTAAAGAGAAGCCCTCAAACGAGTTTTGAAGATGGAGGAGCTCGGCTTCTTCTTTACTTGATCCTCCTCTGATTTGGCATGAAGTAGAGGATCCCCGAGGCAGCACACGGATGGAGAGGAAGCTTTCGGATTCACTTGGATGCTCTTCTTCTCTCTATTTCGTTTTGGATGGCCCTTGTGTGCTTGTGGGAGATTTCCTTTGCAATCTCTTTGAGATCTCTTTCCTAGATGATCTCTCCCACTTCCATGCATTCTCCCCTAGCTCTCTTCTTGTTTTTATAGCTTTAGATGGAGTGGAAACAAGAATATAGCCGTTAGAGACAAAAATAGAGCCGTTGGAACCAGTCTGCAGCTCCTGACAATATGACCGTTGGGTTTGGAGTCGACTCGCGCGATCAGGAGTCGGCTCGGCTGTAGCAGGAGTCGACTCGAGCTTTTCCGGAGTCGACTCGGCAACTGTTCCAAGTTTGAATTAAAGTTGCCGTCTTGACTGGGAGTCGACTCGACTTAACCCGGAGTCGACTCGCCAACTTCTGGCGCTGACCTGGCAATTTTGGAGTCGGCTCATCCTCTGTAGTCCGTGGATCCTAATTTGAATTTTGTCCACTCGAGTCGACTCGACTGTCCTGGGAGTCGACTCGAATCTCAGAGCCCGAACTCCCGATTCTCTGTCTTTTGGCTCATCCAGTCTTGGAGTCGACTCGAACTTCCTTGGAGTCGACTCGGCTCTCAGTTTCCGAAAGTTGGTCTTCTGCCATGTCCCATCTTAGTGTAGCGCTGCCTTGGAGTCGACTCGAGCTGTCTGGGAGTCGACTCGAATCTCAGAGTCGGAAAAACTGATCCTCTGTATTTTGGAGCCGCGCTGCCTTGGAGTCGACTCGACTTGTCTTGGAGTCGACTCGCCTCTCAGAGACGAAAATACCGTCTTCTGTCTTGGGGTTGCGCTGTCTTTGGAGTCGACTCGGACTTTGTGGGAGTCGACTCGAATCTCAGTGTCCAAAACTGCTTCTCTGAGTTTTCCCTTGTGTACCACTGAGAGTCGACTCTCGCTTTCTTTGGAGTCGACCCGGCAACCATTGGAGTCGACTCGAATTCCTCAGGAGTCGACTCGAAGACTATTCTTTTGAATTTTCCTTTGAATTTGCTCCTCCAATTTGAATCTTTTGAACTTTAAAGTTGGGCCAATGAATTGTAGCTTTCTTCTAACTTTTCTTGAGTGCTTTTGGAGGCCTTCTTGTGTTCTTCCAACTTGCTATGTTCCTTGCAAAATAAATATCTTTCTCCTTGCAACATAAACATTAGTATCTATACTTCAAGGTGTTGTGATCATCAAAATCAATCTATGAATCAATCTTTGGGTCATCACACCAATACTTATAAAAGACCATTTTCAGAAACATATAATCCTAATTGGCGAAACCATCCTAACTTTAGTTGGAGACATAGACCCACTGCCAATGAATCTCAAGGAAATTATGTTCCTACTCCTTATGTGCCACCACATAGGAAATCCCTTGAAGATACTTTGCAAACCTTCATGCAAGGGCAGACTCAAATAAATCAGAATACAATGCAATCACTCCAAGAACTTAAAAATTCTGTAGGTAGAATTGAGGCTCAACTCAATGTTAGAGAAAAAGAGACATTTCCAGCCCAACCTCAATCTAACCCAAAGGGTCAACATGAGGTCCATGAAGCAAGTTCTGAAGGAAATTTTTTCCGAGTTGTCCGATAAAATCGAACGCCAGGCATGAAAATCAGTTTTAAAATTTTATTTATAATATTTATAAATATTAAACATAACTTTTATGTAAAACATACCTCGATCTCGCAGCAGAAGTTGGTCGAGGTAGGGCGGATCTAGATTTTGAACGTTGCTTCGCGGGGCCTAGATCTGCAGGCCCTCTACTTCGTGCGCACGCCAAACTTCGTAGGAAGGTAGGATGGTGTCTGTATATTGCAAAACCAGTTTTTGCAAAAAGGTCCCTAGAAGAAAACACTTTTCTTTCTTTTCTTCTTCTTCTTCCTTCTCTCCCGTATCTTCACTGTACGCCCGTGAGCTCGGACGCCGATCACAGAGGAGAGAAGAAGAGGACATGTCGCCGGATCTGGATGCTTACCACCGGAGAGAGGATTGAGAGAGAAAAACCACTTCTTCTCTCTTCTTCTTCTCCTTCAGAACTCCTGTTTAAGCCTCTCGTTTCGTAACAACAGAGACTTCAATCTTCACTAATCCTCTCTGATTCACTCACAATTCCTCTATTAATCGAGAGGAAACGATGGCCTACTTATAGGCCAATGCTGAGAGGATTTAATTGGAGTAATTGACTGTCTTTACGAATCCATACGTTATGAATTCATAACGTTCGTTTCAAAAACAAACGTGGGGAAAAATAGTAAATCCATCCGATAACGGCTGGATTTCAAAAATCAAATTTAACCGGAATGTAGCCGGTTCAAAACCGGACATTCTGGTCCAGACGGCAGAGCGGCCGGAGGCCAGACGGGTGGCGCGGTGTGGAGACGAAGCCAGGAGGAAGAAGGCTCTGTTTTCTCCTCCTAGGCTTTTCTCCATCGCGGCTCACAGAAATCCTTAAGGGTCCATGGGTTAAGGGGTCCATGTGAGCTTTGGTCCACGGGTCCCATGGGTCCACAGGTTATTAAAAGTTGAATTTGGGTCAGCCGGTTCAATCAAATGGGTTAGCCTAATTGATTCATTTGGTTCTAAACCAAATTGATGGCCCAACTGAATGATTTTTGACCCGAAAAAATTCCACATGAGTCCGACTCATGGGAGGTTCAATTGGGTCCCGTCTTGGCTCAATCCAAGTCCGACTTAGATCAAAACAAATACGGAATTAAATTCCAATTAATTCATGATCGAGCCCAATTACACTAATTGAGACCTAATCAAATCCAATCTCAACAATTGAGTCATGATCATGTTTAATTACATTAATTGAAACTTGATCGACCCTGAATACAGACTTAATTAGTTATTCATCCATAAAATTAGCATGTACCTCATGTTCAGTGCTAGCTGAACATAGATAGAACCAAATTCCAAATGACCCACAATTTAATTCTTAATTAAATTGGGTCAAGACCTTCCTACTTAGCTTGACTAATGTGCGTGACTCCGATAGGTTCGAACACTAAGCCAGTAGTACATGGACTACTCCATGCACCAATCGAGGTGACCATCTAGCAATGATACCTGACGTCCGGATAGGTCGAATATGCAAAGCAACATTCAAGAACCTAAACGTATGGTTGTTGCATAATTCATCCCTATGACCATCGATGCTCAAGATGACCTCAAAGTGGACTGTCGACCTCTGGGTCCGGTCATCCATAGTGTATTTCAAATAATCAAATCAAGTGACCTATCACTTGGTTTACCCTGGCCCTAGGTTTTACTGAATTGAAATACAGTGAGACATCAACTCCTATAATCTGGAGCGGTCAATCCCATCTTGACTCATACACAGACTTCGCGAGTACTTGACTACACCCAGCATCCTTCCGATCCCTGAATTAGAAATTCAGGTCATCCAGTGCCTAAGTACAATGAGTTGCTTGCAAGTCACCGTGACAGTCTCAGGTCTAAGGGGTACTTATGCCCATACGCTTTGCGAGCTCACTCCCGACAGTAGAGTGCTATGCAGTGTGAGTCCACTGTTCAGTGACGATGTACTCCTACATCTCACCTGAATGCCATACAGTGTCTCCACACTCCTTGATTTAAGAGGATAACCAACTAAATGGCACACAACGACCTATACTTGACATAGCTATCGTCCAATTGACAGTTCATCATTTGGTCGTGAACTAGTTTAAGGACTAAATGATAAAACCTCTTTTATCCACTAAATTAGTCCTAAGGATTTCATCACAATACACAGGAGTTCAATTTGAAGATGCAACACTTGTAATGAATAGAAAATTGCCAGAATAAATTTTTATTCATTTTAATAAAACATATACATAACCCAATTTCTTACAATTAAAAAATTAGCTTTGGGACACAATTCCCAACAAGTTCATCCCAACCTAAATTTGAACAAATTAAGTCTGGCCACAATTCCTTCATAGCGGAAAAATAATTAACAAAGAAATCCTAACGAAGGATGACAAATCTGAAAAATCTATTGAAAAGAATGATGAAGATAATAATGAACAAGATGAATCAATACCCCATCACAAGATAGTTGCTCCATTTCCTCATCGCTTGCTTGCAGCTAAAAAGGAAATACCTGATCAAGAAATTCTGGATATCTTTAAACAAGTAAAAATTAACATTCCTTTATTAGATGCCATTAAGCAGATCCCATCTTATGCCAAATTTTTAAAAGATCTTTGTACCATAAAGCGAAAGCTTTACGTATAAAAGAAAGCTTTTCTAACTGAATAGGTAAGTGCTATTCTCAAACACAACACCCCACCTAAGTATAAAGATCCTGGTTGTCCTACTATATCTTGCATCATAGGAAACTTCAGGATACAACGAGCCCTTCTTGATTTAGGTGCAAGTGTTAACTTACTACCCTTTTCAGTTTATGAACAATTAGGACTTGGTGAACTAAAACCCACCAAGGTTACTCCCCAACTTGCCGATCGATCTATAAAGATACCAAGAGGAGTAGTCGAGGATGTACTTGTCCAAATTGATAAATTCTATTTTTCAGTCGACTTCATAGTATTAGATACCCAGCCTGTCATGAATTGTACCACTCCAATACCTATCATCTTAGGCCGCCCATTTCTAGCTACTTCCAATGCTTTGATCAACTGTCGAAATGGAATAATGAAAATGTCATTCGAAAATATGACTATAGATTTTAATATATTTAAAATATGCAAACAACCCGATAATGACAATGAAAATGATGAAATTCATGGAGTTAATCTGATCGACTCCATTGTAGAAGATGCTCTTGTCCCATCTCTTTCTTCTGATTATTTAGAAACATGCTTAACTCATTTTGGAAATACAGAGATAAACCAAAACTTTAGAGAAATCAGTGCCATTTTAGATTCAGCTCCTTTGTTGGATACGGATAGGTGGAAATCTCGTTTCACAAAATTGCCCCCACGCAACAATAGTCCTTTACCATCTAGTGTTCAAGCACCTAAACTTGAGCTAAAACCTTTGCCATCTGAGCTCAAGTACGCATACCTTGGTCAAGAAGAGACTTTTCCTGTGATCATATCATCCCAACTCGAACAAAGTCAAGAATTAAATTGTTAGAAATTCTCAAGGAGCATAAGGGAGCAATAGGGTGGACAATTGCTGATATTAAGGGAATTAGTCCTCAATTTACACTCATAGAATCCACCTAGAAGCTGATGCCAAACCTTCTTGTCAACCTCAACGTCGATGAACCCAAACATGAAGGATGTGGTTAGGGCAGAAGTTCTTAAACTTCTGGATGCGGGTATGATCTACCCAATTTCAGATAGTAAATGGGTAAGTCCAACTCAAGTGGTCCCAAAAAATCTGGTGTTACTGTAGTCAAAAATGCCAACAATGAATTAGTTCCAACTAGGGTCCCCACTAGTTGGCGTGTATGCTTTGACTATAGGAAACTTAATTCTGTCACTAGGAAGGATCATTTTCCTCTACCTTTTATTGATCAAATCTTAGAAAGGGTTGGCAGGTCATAAATTTTATTGTTTCCTAGATGGCTATTCCGGTTACAACCAAATTGCAATTGATCTTGAAGATCAGGAAAAGACACTTTTACATGTTCTTTTGGCACTTTTGCTTATAAGAGAATGCCATTTGGGTTATGTTAATGCTCCTGCAACCTTCCAAAGATGCATGCTCAGTATTTTCTCTGACATGGTTGAGCGCTTTTTGGAAGTCTTCATGGATGATTTTTCGGTTTTCTCCTCTTTTGAAAACTGTGTGGACCATTTAAGGCTAGTCTTAATTCGGTGTGAGGAGAAGAATCTAATCTTAAACTGGGAAAAGTGCCATTTCATGGTAACTAGGGGAATTGTTCTCGGGCATGTCATTTCATCTGAAGGAATTGAAGTAGACAAGGCTAAAATTGACTTAATTGCTAACTTACCCAACCCAAAAACTATCAAAGATATACGCTCATTTTTGGGTCATGCAGGATTTTATAGGAGATTCATTAAAGATTTTAGCTCAATATCTAAACCCTTATGTAATCTCCTTCAAAAGGAAACCCAATTTGTGTGGTCTGAAGAATGTCAAAAAGCTTTTGATAAACTTAAAAGCTTGCTGACCTCTGCTCCCATCATGCAACCACCTGACTGGTCGCTTCCTTTTGAAATTATGTGTGATGCTAGTGAATATGCAGTTGGGGTAGTTCTAGGGCAAAGAAAAGAAAGGAAGCCTTATGTTATCTACTATGCAAGTAAGACTTTAAATAGTGCACAAATGAATTACACCACTACGGAAAAGGAACTACTCGCCGTAGTATTTGCACTAGACAAATTTAGGTCTTACTTGATTGGATCCAAAATCATTATCTACACTGACCACGCTGCCCTTAAGTACCTTCTTTCAAAAAAGGATGCTAAGGCGCGTTTGCTTAGGTGGATCCTTCTGCTCCAAGAATTTTTTCTAGAAATAAGAGATAAAAAGGGGTAGAAAATGTAGTAGCTGATCACTTGTCCCGTCTCACTCTTCCGATTCCTAGACAATTCACCCATAAAGACACTTTCCCTGATGAGCAACTCTTTGAGATCACGTCGTCACCCTGGTTTGCAGACATTGCAAATTTTCTTGTCACGGTGAACTACCGATTATTGGAATAAACAGACAAAAGAAAATTTCTGATGAAATAAAAAATTTCTTCTGGGATGATCCTTATCTTTTCAAATACTGCCCAGACCAAATTATTAGGAGATGTGTACCTAATGACGAATTTATTAGTGTCATTTCCTTTTGTCATTCTGAAGCTTGCGGTGGTCATTTCTCTGCTAAGAAAACGGCAAAAATTTTACAGTGCGGTTTCTATTGGCCCACCTTGTTCAAAGATTCCCATAACTTTTGCAAAGCTTGCGAGCGTTGTCAAAAGTTAGGTGGGATAACTCGTAGGAATATGATGCCCCTCAACCCAATTTTAATTATCGAAATATTTGATTGTTGGGGAATAGATTTTATGGGTCCATTTCCTCCTTCATTCGGAAATTTGTACATCTTAGTAGCTGTAGATTATGTCTCCAAATGGATTGAGGCAATTCCTTGCAAAATAATGACCATAAAACTGTTTTAAAATTTTTAAAAGAAAACATTCTTTCCAGATTTGGAACGCCTCGAGCCATCATCAGTGATGGGGGTTCACACTTCTGTAATAAGCCTTTTGAGGCTTTAATGCGAAAATATGGGATCACCCATAAAGTCGCCACCCTTATCATCCACAAACAAGTGGACAAGTTGAAGTATCCAATCGATCAATTAAGAATATTCTGGAAAAAACGGTTAACCCAAATCGCAAAGACTGGTCTTTGCGTTTAACTGATGCACTTTGGGCTTATCGTACTGCTTTTAAAAGCCCGATTGGTATGTCTCCGTACCGTCTTATTTTTGGCAAACCTGTCACTTGCCTGTGGAATTGGAGCATAGGGCCTACTGGGCTATTAAGAGATTTAATTTTGATATGGATAAGGCTAGTTCACTACGCAAACTTCAACTTAATGAACTAGAGGAAATCAGGAATGAAGCATATGAGAATGCTCGAATTTATAAGAACAAAATGAAAGTCTTTCATGATAGAAATATTATGAGAAAAACATTTGAGCCTTCCCAGAAAGTTCTATTGTATAATTCAAGACTTCATTTATTTCCAGAAAAATTGAGATCTAGGTGGACCGGCCCGTTTATAGTTAAAACTGTTTATCCGTATGGAACCGTTGAGATAGAGAATCCAAACACCGGTAATATTTTTAAAGTAAATGGCCAACGTTTGAAGTTATTTTTGGACAACTTTACCCCAGAGGTTGAATCGACCAATCTGGGAGATCCTGTTTATCAGGATTGATCTCTATATCTGCTAGAGATCCTTTGTTTGTACATAATTTTCTTCTTTCATTTCATATGACAATTGGTGAGCAACAACAGTGTGCAGTCATTCTATCAGGTAAATTCTAACCTTCAGCCTTATTATCCTTCATACAATATTAATGCATATTTATGCATTCATGTTGCAACATTGGGGACAATGTTGAATTTAAGTTGGGGGGAGAGATTACTGTATTTTTTCTATATATCATACCAATTGTCATATTTTTAAAAAAAAAAATAATAATAATAATAATAAAATAATATATATATATATAAATAATAATAAATAATAGTAATAATAATAATAATAAACATATATTTTGTTGCATTTAATTACCACTCTAATTTTTCCAAGCAAATAAACATGTGCAGCTATTAAGACAAGGAGCACATATGACTTATTAGAGACCTATTATTAGATCCCCATACAAGTATTCAAGGACAATAGGAAAGCCTCAGGAGTTCACTTGTGTTACCTATTTGTTTGTTGACCTTATTCGCAAGAGAAGTACGAGTGTCCTTGTCCTAAAGTTCATGATTTGGTTTTCACATAAAGAAGAGTTTGAAATTTCCGGCTAGATCACCTGGGTGCTTTATGTTCTGACCTTGGTTGACTATAGTCACAATACAGTCACGTTAAAAAAAAAAGAAAAAAGAGAAAGAAACAATACAGTTTGTCTTCACTAAGTAAACGGGCCTCTTGCCTACAAAGCAGCGAGTGTTCGCGTAAAAAGGTGAAAATGACTGAAATAAGTGACTAGTCTGGCCTCGTGGCGTAGTCTGGTTCGAGTAATTAAGTCCGAGGGGTGTTTCACCTAATGCCTTGAGCCAACTGGATCAAGAGTCATTGACCCAAAGCTCGTTACATGGACCTTACTAGAGCCTAATGGAGTTGGACTGTTGTAGTCACTATTAAAAAAATAAAATAAAATAAAATAATAATATAATAAACATGAGTGGTTAGTTAAACTTAAAACCAAGTGACTTGGATGACTGGTTTGACTCCATTGTTTTAGAACTCTGTGTACCTGGGATGTCTAGTTGGGATTGATAGCTTCATTTTTATATGCGAACCATTCTGGACAAATAACATGTGATATTCGGAAAATTTAGTGGGTCGGGTTCTAACAAATGGTAGTTAACACTTGTGAATTTGAGTAGTGCACCTAGAACTCAAGCGGTACCCAATTGTGGTGGAGGTATAGGTATTCTGAGACGTCACATTTACATTTGCCTTAAGGGTTGCTATGTTTTAGAGTATCTTTTAAAAAGATGTTTGTGGGTAACATCACTGCAAACCCTCACGAGACAACACTCGTCCACTAGGGTAACCTAGGGGTTTAACGGCTTGTTGCACATGCTAAGTGCAATCGTAATGCTCTACGAAAGTGAGTATTTATTTTAATTCATGCATATTGATATATATTAATAAAATAAACAATACTTTTGCACCCTCATTTTATCATTTTCACACTAAATTGCTAGAGACTAGCAATAAGCTAGTTGGGGGTGTGATGAGAGTACAAAAGTAAATTTCATATTATCTTAATTAGTATTATAGCTAATCTTTATTAATAAAATTAATTAATTAATGTTTTATTTGTGTTTGAGTGCAAAGTAATACAAGAGACCCAATAATGCTGGGTTTGAGCCCAATGCTCAGCAGCCCGAGCTCAACAAATTTTCCAACGTCCGTGATAAGGCGATCCAACGGTTCCTAACCTAAAATTCCCATGCATCCACGTCTACGGGCTGAAGCAAGTGATTTCCCAACATCCGCAGCATGGGGGCTTTGAAATTTCCCAACTTCTCAATTGTCCGTGACCTCCCAGAACATTCAACCGCGTTTCAACATCCCAGCAATTTCCCAACCGGATCATTCCAAGCCGAGTCCTCCACTTCCTTTACAGCAAATAAATTCCAGCTATCTGAGGAGTCTTCTCAACTTCCCAAAGTCAATGTCTTCCTAGCTTCTCATCCCATACCCGTGAAGCACATCTCCAATGAACAGAGCACGTGTCGCTCCCGCGTATTCCATGCATCCAAGCAACAGAAGAAGCGTTCCAGCAGCCGAAGAGTCCCAAGCGATTCGACTTCATCCAATCCGCGTTTCATCCGTGGGTTCTACATTCAAATCCATGCGTTTCAGCTGCGTTCCTATCTTCCAAACCTCCACGTGTCTCATCTGCTCCTAGCAGGTTCCTAAGCATCCGCAATAGGTTTCAACCTCGATCCCAGCAGCATGGCTTTCGGATCTTTCCTGCCGCGCCTTCAACATGCTATAAGAGGGATCAGGGAGGGGCCACGAGAGAAGGAGAGCCGAGGACGGAACAAGGAGAGGAGGGGGAAGCCATCTATCTGCATCTCCTCTTCCGATCTTCCCAGTCGGGCTTGGGAGGAGAGAAGGCAGACGGGTTCCATTCGACTCCAAGCTTTAATCCAGTCGGGCGAGAGAGGAGGAGAGGCCACAGAACCAGGGCAGTCAACATCCGCATCTTTCCCAGCCGGGCGAGAGAGGAGGAGAGGCCACGGAGGGGAGAAGGCAGCCGGGAGAGAAAACAGAGTACCCTGTTTTATGAAAAGTGATCAATAAAAATACTCGTTTAGCCATATCTTTCGCCATGATGATTTACAAAGGAAAACAAAAGGATTTATGTTTATTTTAAATTACTCTTTGCTAATCCTTTTTATAAAAATGCTTCCATCTCATATGAGTAGCAAAATCTCTTTAGATAAGGCTAGGGAAAAGCCTAGCATTTTCTTTCATGTATTTTCTTTAATCATCAATGGGATTCTAATGTTTTTGATTTGATTTATGATGCAGTAGATTTATAAGAATTATTTCAAACTTATATATTTTTTTGATTTGTTATTTTTTCGGGTATAACAGATGCTAGAAATCCCTGTAGTTTAAAATAGAATTACTGTAATGCTGCCCATAAAACTAAATCTATTTTATTAACGATTAATTGGTATTTTCACCGCTTCACTTTCCGGTTAGGTCTTTACTCAGATCTAATTGAGATAATAGGTGATTTTAAGAAAAGCATGATGAAGTGCTAGGCTGAATCCTGATGCCTTAGTTATATTTTTGTCAATCCGAATATTATTTAGCCTTTAGTTTCGTTCACTGTTAAATCCCTGTGGATTCGATCTCGGATTCACCGAGAATATTACTTTACTACACCCTATACTTAGGGTGTCCTACATTTAATTTCTCTTTTAAAAGAGCAAGATTAAATCGTAGCATTCATCTAAATAAATTCATGACAATTTGTCAAACTTTCAAAAATCAAAATTTAGATGAAGAAGTGTAAAATTGAGATTGTTCCCCATGACCTTAGGGGATCGAGCCGCGGTATGGCTATATTCTCTGGCTCAAATTCCATCACAACATGGGAACAACTATCTAGGAAGTTCATGGCAAAATTTTACCTCATGATTAAAAACAGAAAAATTAAGGATGCCATAAGAACTTTCAGAGGAAATCTGAAGAGAAATTTTTTCAAACTTGGGAACGATTCCATGACTTGTTAGTCAAATGCCCATACCATGGGCTTGATAAGGCTGATTTGGTTTACTTCTTTTATAAAGGACTACTTCCGGCACATAGAAACATGATCGAGTCCATGCACAAGGGTAAGTTCATGAACCAAACCCCAGATCAAGCCTATGAATTTCTTGTTGACTTAGCCGAGAACGCCCAAAATTGGAGTAGCCATGGTGAAGAAGTAAATAGAGATGAGTTGGATCTAGAAAACTAGGTAATTATGAAATAAAAGCAGACCCAGATCTCAAAAATGTCATATCCAATTGGTAACTGGAGTGAATAATTTAAGTAAAAAGTTTGATGCTTTCACTGTTTCACTAGTTCGAGTTCATACAAAGAGTCAAATCCATCATGAAAGTGGAACACAAGACACATAGTTTGTGTATCTTGTGTAACAGTCCTGAGCACCTAGTGGAGTGTTGCCCTAATTCATATAGTGCCTTTAAGAAGCCCACTCCCAACTCGTTCAGCCTAGTTTACCATCCTGATAATAGGTTCCATCCAAATTTCTCATACAAGCAAAATGAACCTATTCAGCATCAAGGTGGTCTACCAGATTTTCAGGACAACTTTCCTAGAATAGGTCCATCACAAATGGACCAACCTTTGGTTCATCTGTGCCTCCTTATAATGCCCCTATCCCACAGCAATCTTTACCATTAGAAACCATGATGGCTAATCGGATGAAACAACAACAAGATTTTATCAAGCAACAACAACATACTAATACAGCCCAAGCCCAGACTAACCAATTCCATACACAAGCAATTGCAAAACTTGAGGTTAGTCTAAGCCAAATAGCAAACTTTCTAGAGGATAGTAAGAAAGGTGAACTACCTAGTCAACCAGTGCCTAACCCTAGTAGACAACAAAATCAAGGTCAAAGAGATCAGTATAAATCGATTCTAATGGAAATCCGACCTATGAAGTCCAGGCAATTACCACTTTAAGGTCTGGCAAGCAAGTGGACAATAAAGTCCAACTTCCTGAACACGTAAAAGAAAATAAGAATAAATCCAATAAGAACCCTATTCAAAAGAGGGGTCAACAACAGGACAAAAAGGAAGAACCCATAGAAACATACAAACCTAAGGTTCCTTTTTCAGTAAGACTTCAGGACTCCAAGAAACAATCTAACTTTGATGAAATAATAGAAGTCTTTAAAACTATTCAAATAAATATACCTTTTTTCGATGCCATACGACAAATTTCCTCCTATACAAAATTTTTGAAAGACCTCACCACGGTCAAAAAAAAAATCAGTATTCCTAGGCAAGCTGTTATGGCTGCACAAGCCTCATCTCTCATTCAACAACAGATTGCCCCGAAATTTAAAGACCCTGGTTACCCCACCATTGAAATAAAAATAGGAGAGACGATCATCCAGAGAGCCCTATTAGATTTAGGAGCCAATGTGAACCTATTTCCTACTATGTGTACCAAAAGTTAGATTTGGGAGAATTAAAGCCCACAAATATTATCCTTGCCTTAGCAGATAGGACGGTGAAGTACCCCAAGGGGATTGTAGAGGATGTAATAGTAAAGGTAAACGAGTTTTACTATCCTGTGGACTTCGTTATCCTTGAGACCGAACCTGTAATACATCCAGACAAGCACACACCTATAATTTTAGGTAGACCTTTCTTAGCCACAGCAAATGCTGTGATAAATTGTCGAAATGGCATACTGAAGTTATCTTTTGGCACATGAAAGTCGAGCTTAATATCTTCAACATAAGTAAACAACCACCAGACGATGAAGAAATCAATGAAGTTGACATGATTGAAAGTCTGGTTCAGGACTTTCTTACAAACTTATAGTAAAGATCTTTTAGAGGCTTACCTTGCCCATTCTGAGGAAGGGGTCGAGCATGCGCTCCCTAATTCTGTTCCCCTTATGAGCATAGATCATCATCGGCCGACTGTTCTTCCTCAGACTCTTCCAAAACCATTCTTAGGTAATGGTTGAAAAAAATGAATCTACATTTTGTCTGGCTGAAGACATAAAACTTAGCGCTCTTGGGAGGCAACCCAATTTATATAAATTGTAAAATTTTACTAACATGCAGGTTTTGGGGGTTTTTTGGCCCCAATTGTCAATTTACCTACCCATGTCAGGTAACTTCTCCTCTGTCCTATTACTGCTTTAAATTTTCTTTAACATTGAGGACAATGTTAGATTTAGATTTGGGGTGTTTTAAGCATTTAAAATAATAAAAAATAAAAAAAAGAGAAAAAAAAAACCTAATTTCTGTTACAACACACAAGGTATATAAAATCTAAGAGCCCAATGACTAGTCGGAAGTAGTGCAAAGTGAGTTCTTTTTATTTAAGTTCCTTTTAGTGAGTTGTAAGCTAATTAGTGCTTTGAATATCACAACACATCTGGCCTGCAGTTTCTAAGGTATAGGTTCAATATTGTGTTGAGAATATGGGTAGCAACCCGAATCCTGATGAACCATCTTTTTCTGATTCACACAAAAAAAGGTTGATTTAGTCAAGTACATCGAAAAGGGCTACCTATTGTCAAAGGTCGGGCGGCCTGTGATGAGGAACCCGAGCATAGGTCCGTAGGGGAGTCTTTGATGCCCGACACCTCATACCCAACTGGTGTGAGAATTGTCGACTAATTGCTCGCTACATGGAGGAATCATCACAAGAGTAAAAGTGCATAATATACATTATCATGGTTTTCTTGAAAAAAAAATTATGTATATTGGACCTTAAGAAAGACAACAGTGTGAAAAGCCGTCATTTGCAAAAAAAATTCGAGTAAACTGGAATATTACAGATAGAGCCCATGAGGTATTAAAGTAAACATACACAGCTCCAAAATCCTGCAAATAAATGATTTTGAATCAGCAAATAGGTCTTGACGACCAATTCGTTAGAAAACTACTAGCATTAGCGATATTTTGGAGATCCAAAATCTTAGCTTGTGCATGGTCCAGACTTCATTGAGCACTCAAGTATAAATAAGTCTTACAACTCCCTAACGAAAAAACTTAATGACTTCAACTTAAATTGCATACTAACCTAGAATTTGAGCTACTTAGTAATTAAAACCTTGTGTGCTTTTTGAAATTCTTATCATTTATGTACTTGAAATTAGACTTTCATTTCATAAAACAAATTTTATTTTGGGATTTGAAAGTTTGTGGGTAACCTCACTTGCAAACCCTCATGAGACAACACTCGTCCACTAGGGTAACTTAGGGGTTTAACGACTTGTTGCACGTGCTAAGTGCAATCGTAACGCTCTATGAAAGTGAGTATTTATCTTAGTTCATGTATATTTATATATATATATAATAATTAATACTTTTGCACTCTCCATTTCTGCCACTAAATTGCTAGAGACTAGCAATAAGCTAGTTGGGGGTGTGATGAGAGCACAAAAGTGAAATTGTCATACCATCTTATTTAGTATTATAGCTAATCATTAATGACTAAATTACTAATTAATGTTGTATTTGTGTTGAGTGCAAGTAATCCAAGAGACCCAATAACATTGGGTTTGAAGCCCAACGCAGCCAGTAATTCATCTGCAATGCATCTTCAACCTTCTACGTGGAAATCCCAGCACCTCTCCGACGTCCGCCGAGCTCGCCTTTGGGTTCCCCCAAAACACATCTATCTTCCTCCCATCAGCCACTTCACATTAGCAACTTCGTCCCCTAATTTTGGGGCCATACATATCCATCATCAAACCATAGTCACTGCCGGCTGCCATCCCACCGTCTTCTTCATGGATTCTTCATCTTCTTGAGCACTTCATCTTACTTCCCGTCTTTACAACAAAGAGTTCCATGCACCCATGCATGCATGGAAAGTCCACGTCCCCGCATCCCACCAGCCCGCCTTCCATATCCGTCCGCAGCTCCCAAGCGATTAGTGGCTATCTCTCATCCCATCGAAGCAATCCAACTGTTCGTCTCCCAAAACCAGCGTTTCATTCAGCCGAGGCTTCCCAAATTCCTTCCCAACGACTACACAACAAATCCATTCATCCGAGTCGCCTCGCGCTCCACGCAGCGTTCGCCCATCAGCCAGCTTCCGCAGATTTCAAAATGCTCCCAGCCATGAGGTGTCTTCCGTGATCTTCCCAGCATGCCAGCCGTGTGCCAGCCCGCCTCCTCACAGCTGCCATTCCGGATTTCACACGAGTGAAGATCCCTAGCTCTCCCGTGCCATGCATGGCACCAGCTAGCACGTCCGAGATCTCCCAACGTATCACACGTCATGGCCAGCTCCGTCCCAGATCTTCCCCGAGGTATTCCGCCATCAGCAGAGTCCCAGCCCTCCGACCGCGTGATCCCCGCCTCGCAGCCGTCCATCCTTAGTGCATCCGCACCGCATTCGGCTCCTTCCGCGCATGGCAAAGATCTCCCCCCAGCGAGGCAGATCTCCAACACGTCTTTAACGAGTTTCCAAGACTCCTATAAGAGGGAGGACCAGGCAATTCGGAAAGGGGGGAGAGAACCCATGCTCTATTTCAAAGAAATTTGAAAATAGAGCAATGTGTTCTTGGGTTTAGTTTTAGTTTTAGTTTTATTTGAGAACTTTATGTTTTTTTCTTTCTGTTGCAATTTACTGGAGAGGCTTTGTTTTAAGTTTTAACTTCAGAGAGTTTTATTTTGGTGGGAGAGTTTTACTTTTAAGATTTTTTTTATGCTGCAATTTTAATTTCTGTTCTTTTATTTTGTTATGTAGATTCTGTAATTTTTCTTTTTATGTAATAATTAAATTTTTTATGCAATTTATGTTCCAGGCTTCAATCTTCTTAGCACTGTTTTCATCCATTTTTTTTATACGAGAGCTTTCTTTTCATCAAATTTAGAAATGCTCTTCGATTTCTAAGAACCTGTCTTTTGTTATTTTCAAATAAAAAATATTCTCTGGTCTACCAGAGAATCAGTCAACATCCCCAACGTAATGTTTTTCTTTTGTTATTCAAAAATTAATTTTGAATCCGAGTGAACGTTTTGATTTTTATGCAACTCCAACCGCCTCCCTGTGGATCGACCTCTTACAACCACTATTCTTCGAGTAGAAAAGGTAAGAGTATAATTAAATTAAACTTTGCTTGCCGGTTCTAACAACGATCTGTTTAGTATATTTTTAGGTAAACAGGAATTCGACAACAAGAAGTCATAGAAGATTGGACGGAAGTCAGTGCCAATCAACTGAATGTAGAGATTCGACTGTTGCATCACATGATTAACAAGATGCTATTCCCAAAGATAGAAAAATTTGATCATGTCTTAGAAAGAGACATACTAGTTATGCATCATGTGATTCAAGGATTGCCACTAAATCTACCCTGCTTGATGATTAGATACATGAAAGCTCAAGGACAGAGAAAAGGAGCTTTACTTTCCTATGGTATGGTTCTGACATTAGTCTTCACTTACTTCAATTTGAACTTAGAATGGGAGATCAAGAAGGAATTACTGTATTCAGATGTCTATAATGATAAATCACTAAAGAGAATGGGATTTGTCAAAGCTGAAGGAAAATGGATGCATAAAGGAAAAGAAATTCAAGATGAAAGTAGTCAAGACACTCCAACACCACTTAAAGGCAAAATAATCCCTACTCAAGCACCTCCAAAAGAGCCTCCAGTCAGTCAACCTCCTCTAATTCAAAGACCATCAGATCCTCCACTAAGACTGAGAAGTGGCAGTTAAAATTTATTGGAGATAACATCATTAAAGCACTATTCAATTCTGGAGTCTGCTGGAATTCAGTGATTGATCTCACTGACTTGGTAAAAGAAGTAAAAGTTGAACTTTAAGGATTGAGGCAACTGGCAGCTAATCAATAGAGGAGAATTACTGAAATTGAAAAATACTTGAAAGAATAAGAAAATTTTGTTCAAGGTTCTATACAAGAACGGAAAGAAGAACACACTCAGCTTTCAACCTCTCTCTCTACACTGAACAACAGGATTGATAAGCTAATGGAAGAGCAAGAGAAAGATCAGTCTGGACCTTCATCTTCAAAACCTTAAACCTAGACTGAACTTAGACTGAACCCCATGTTTTCAAAACATAACTTTGTATTGAGCTTCGTTTCATATCTTTTTGGCACACTTGTATATTGACTGAGCATGATACCAATTGTATTTTGATTTATCAAGGGTACTTCATTTATCAATTGCAATGAATATTTACCTTTCTTGAAATATACGTTTTTTTGAATTGTATGTTGCTCTGATACTTTACAAAAATATTGAGTCTGATACCTTCTCTCCTTAACACAACTGTAAATTAATCCTTAATGCTTAAGCTCACAAAAAGAGGGAAATTGAAATCACATTTTTTTTTCCTTCCTTTTGTTGATGACAAAAAGGGGAAGATGTGAAAAGAACTCCAAAGTATATATGAGATGTGAAAAGAATTCCAATATGAGAGATGGGAAAAGAATTCCAAAGTTTATATGACACTAATGGTAATATATAGGGGAGATTTAAATGGTAATATACATATATGGAAGGGTAAGAAGAAGAAAAAGATCTCTGCATAATTTAAATGTTTGTAACTTATAGGGAAAGATTTTCTCCTCAACTTGTTGAAATTATGCATTTATCTCTGAATATCATATTTGCTCAGAACTTCATTACAAAATTCTCATAATTGCTCTGAAATTTATTGCTAAATTCTTTTAGACTCAATGGTTTTGTCATAATCAAAAAGGGATAGATTGTCAACTCTAAAGAATGAATTTTGATGATTATAAAATACTTGAGATAATGTTGTATACTAATGATGTTGGCTTAATTGTGAAGTTTTATAAATCAAGAAAAATTCAGAAGAAATGAAGCACAGCAAAATCATTAGTTCTTCACAAACACTTTATTGGATATGTTCTAAAAGAAAAATGATCTTAATCTAATCCATGGAGATCAAAGATGAAGTCTAAACTTTTCTGTTTGAAAAACTTGAGTCGACCCCTAAGCAAAAAGGATAAGTTTGAGTTGACTCTGGCATATTTTCTTAAAGTGGCACAGTCAGTGAGTTGACCCCCGCAAAACATGAGTCGATCCATGTGTAGTTCAAATTAAATAGAGAGCTTTTATTACCTGAGACAAAGTTTGAAGAGTCGACCCTTGTTCCAAATGAGTCGACCTCCAAAATTGAAGAGTTGACCCTTGCTTTTGAAGAGTCGACCCCAGTTCAGTCTCAACGTCAGCCAGAAAAATTATTGGATGAGTCGACCCTTGGGTTTAAAGAGGCGACTCTTAAAGAGGATGAGTCGACCCTTAAGATTAAAGAGTCGACTCTTTGAAGTTATTACAGCAAGAGCCATCTCAATATCTTGAAGTGCTGACCCAGGATAAACATGAGTCGACCCCTGAGCTACATGAGTCAACCATGCACTGCTGGGACCACAACGGGAAGCTTGCAACAACTTTTGTTTTCTTCTGTAATAGAAAAGATTCTCATCAGAACGGAAAGAAAGGAATTCAAATCCCTCTGATGAACTCGTTTATAAATTGAAGAGAACCTTAGAAAGAAAAGAAAACGAGGAAAGAAATATAATCAAAGAGGAAAAAAACCACAAGAATCAAAAAGAGAGAAGAATAGAGTTGAAAAGTTCATCATACTCACTGACATTCTTCAGAAACCTTTTTTCTGTGAGGAAACTAGTCGAAGCTTCTCATCACATTAAGAAAAGTTGGTGTTCGAGCATTGGGACACTCTTCCACAGCCAACCTTTTCATCGGTTTCAGCTTTTATTTCTATTGATTTATTCTATTTTCTCTCAAGCTTTAAGTTTTCTGGTTACAACATTCATTTATTTGGATTATTTGCTGCTATAACAGTTTCACTATCCGAAACTTGTAAAGGCTCTTCCAAGCCTCGATTGGAAGTTGCTGAATCGAGAGTATTCAACAAGGAAAAAAATTTTGGTTGGTTTGTTTGAAAGCCAACTGGGTTGTTTGTGAGCCCGAAAAAACAAACGGTGTAAAATTTTCAGTTGGTTTGTCTGAAAACCAACTGGGTTGTTTGTGAGCCCGGAAAAACAAACGGTGAAAGATTTTCGGTTGGTTGCCTGAAAAAACCAACTGGATTTTGATTGTGAGCCCAAAAAATAATCAGGCTGTAATCTGCTGGGTTATAGTAAAATCTCAAGCTAGGCTTGGGGAGTGGATGTAGGTGCTGGAAGTGCATCGAACCACTATAAATTCTGATGTTTGTGTGTAGTTTATCTCTCTTCTTCCACTGCATATTTCTAACTACTTTCCTCATCTTATTCACTGCTTTATTTGTGCAACTTTAATTCCGCTGCTAAATTTACAAGTTACTAGAAGATAACTGTAACTCATTCACTTTACGCTATTAATTTTAAAAGACCAATTCACCCCCCCTCTTAGGCTGCACCTCTGGGCAACAGGGGCTTGGAGTCCATAGTCAAAGGACTCACATACTGCTGAATATAATAAGTTTAGGAAGAATTTTGCACATGTCGGCTATGGGACCATCAATGAACTACCTTGAAGAGCGTCTGTTAGGATTGCAACTCATTTTGGAAAGAGAAGAAGTGAATGAATTGGAAGTAATTAGTGCACAAGCCAACTTTTAGTAGAAATGAAACTTCTTCATCACATGATTAGTCAGATCTTCTTTCCCAAGATAGATTTGATTTTGTCTCATCTGCGCGTTAATGGCCGACCTAGGTTGATAATTAATATCAAATTCTCCAAGCTCAACATCCCATTTGACCAGATGGCCAGAAGTTTTTTGGTTCTACAATACCTGCCTCAACAACTAATTAGTCATCATTGTGATGATATGAGCTTGAAAGTATGGTTGCAGTCTCAATGCTGAAATGATCAAGGCGTAGGCCACTTTCTCCATGCTAAAAGTATGGTTGCTCACATAGTAGATTAATCTTTGATTTTCACCCTCTTTCATGATGAGGACCAAGCTGATTGGTAAAAGAGAGATGGCCATGCAAAGATACTAATTCTCCCCAACCTCAAGTTTAGTAAGAAGTAAACGAATTCCAAGGTACTACTTTAGTTGATTGAATGTTGATTGGCATTCCTCAATCCATTTAAAGTTTGTAACATTCCTTAGAATCTTGAAGAAGGGGAGGCAGCTTCCACCGACTTAGAAACAAATCAGCTAAGGGTAGTCATCAGACTATTAAGCCACTGGACCTTTTTGACTCTCTTCAAAACTGTCATCCCTAACAGTGCTCAAATATTCTCCAGATTGGATTCAATTCGCCACTAGGTCACCATGAAACTCAAGAACTTTTCTTAGGTGACTCCAAATGCACACTTGATTGGATTGAGCTTCATACAGTACTTTCTCAGAGTTTGGAAGGCTTCAATATAGATTAGCAACATGATATTTAGCCTTCTGGCTCTTTACGAGCATGTCATCTATATATACATCTATATTCCAGCCAATCTAATCCTTGAAGACATGATTGACCAGCCGCTAGTATGTGGCCTTTGCATTCCCCAATCCAAATGGCATCATCTAGTAACAATATAGCCTCTTATCAGTTATGAATATCGTTTTCTTCTCATCATTGGGATACAACCTGATCTAATTGTATTCCAAAAAGACATCCATTAAACTGAGAAGCTGGTGGCTCGAGGTAACATAAACAAGTAAGTCAATTCTTGTTACTGAAAAGCTGTCTTTGGAGCAAGCCTTATTAAGGTTAGTGAAAATGATGCATACTCTCCAATGCCCATTAGCCTTCTTAACGAGTACTACATTTGCTATCCAATCTAGATAGTCAACTTCATGGATGATTCCAGCCTCAAGAAGCCTGCCGACAACTTAGTCAACAACTTGCTGCCTTCAAGGGCGAGCTCCTCTTTTTTTGCCACACCGGTCAATACTTGTGGTCTACATTTAACTTGTGCATAAGGGAAGAATTATTCCTAACATATTGACGGCTGACCAAGCGAATACGTCGGTATTGGAGCAAAGGAATTGGATGAGTCCATTTTTTGTGTCTTAATCAAGCAACAAGTCGATTTAGACTGCTCAAGTATCTCCTTCATCGAAAAGTAGGATGAAGGTTAGCTCCTCGGTGGGATCCCCATGTTGTTTTTTTTTGTTCGTGTCGAATGTCCAAACCTTCGATGGGCAACATTTTTAGGAGCTTGGTATTTCTTTTGAGGGTGACCACGTAACACTACTGAGTCACCGCTTGGTCGCCTCTGACTTCACCAACCCTATTGCTAGTGCGAAAGGTCATCATTAGGTGATAAGTGGATACCATAGCTCACATAGTATTTAATCCGGGCCGATCAAGAATGATGTTGTACATCAAGCAAACTTTGACAACTAGGAAGTCTAGCATGACAGTCACCTATCTATGTTCTATGTTCTCGGCCTGCTATGACCAAAAGGGTGATTACTCCTTCCATAAGTACAAGATCTCTGGAAGAACCGATCAAAGGAGAGTCAATCCTCCTTAGCCAAACTATTGCTAAATTCATTTTCTACAATGCCTCATAGAACAAGATATTTGCAGAGGTTCTATAATCCACTAAAAAATTTCTTACGTCAAAATTTACTACTATAAAAGATATTACAACTGCATCATCATAGAGGATCTGCACCCCCTGCAGGTCGGCATCTGAAAAAAATATGACTTCCTTGGGGGGCTGGATCTTTTGTTCGAAAAGCATGGGTGTAAGTCTTCTGAGCCAATGAGCTTGACCCTCTTGTTGCAGGTCCACTTGAAGTAGTATTTATGACCGCTGCAATAGCTCGGTGGTGTTCTAGCTTCTCGGATGAGTACTTGTCTGCCTCGCTTCTTCTTCTTATCGTTGGTTTTCTATATACTGACCAAGATGTCCTCATTAGATGAGAGCTTCAATCTCGCCCTTTAACTGAACATATTCTTTATTTTCATGGCGGTGGTTTTGTGGAATCGATTAGTATTTTGGGGATTTCGACTAGTTGGTGGGGTCTTCTTCTTCTTCAGCTACCACATATAATCTTGACATTCTATCAACATCCAAATTTGGGTCCTGGATGTGTTGAGAGGAGTATACCTCTCAAACGTTGATGGACTCCTCATATATCAATCCCCCTCACATCTGGGCCTCTTTCTCGGTCCTTCTCTTTCTTGCCGACCCCTTCTTCTGCCATGTCTGCTTTTATTTGCCTCCCTCTGAGTCACCCCGACCTCCTTGGTCTTGATGTATTTCTTAGTTCGGGGTAGCAGTTCAGCCAAATCTGTGGGAGTTGTCTTCTCCAAGGAGTAGAAACAAGAAGATTTTAACCCGCTCCTTGCTACATACACTATGGTCTTTTGGCTAGATCATGGATTTCCAATATCTCCATATTGAAGTAGTTGATATAGCTTTTGAGGGAGTCATTTTCCCAATGCTACACTGCGAATAGATTGGTTGTATCCTTCTTCTGCCTCTAGTTGCTCATAAAGTGAGCCACTGATGATTGAGTTGATCAAAGGAATCAACAAATTTTGGTTAGAGACTAGAATATTGGAGGTGGGTTGCTCTATTAAGGGTGGTTGAGCTCGGCATAAAACTACTTCAGTTACTCCTTATAGCGTTATGAGAGCCTTAAAGCTCTCAAGTTCGTCCATCAAGTTTGATGAGCCATCATGTAAGTCAAATTGAAGCATCTTGAATCTCCCTGATAATGGTTCCTCCATAACCGTCTTGGAGATCGCCTTGGAGAACAGTGGATCAATTTTAATCATCAGATCTTCTTTTTTATCAGCTTGCCTTTCTTGCAAGGTTCGATTTTGTTATTCATCTTCTTGATCCTTCGATCGAGATAGGCTTCTCTCTTAGAAACCCTATCTAGCTAGGGGGATTCCAAATCTCTTGGTCTAGAGCCTATTCCAAAATGAGCGCTAAGGCGATTGTCTTCTCAGTGTTGGCCGGAGTTCTATGGGCGATGGGCAGTATGTTGCGCTGGGCCATCCTGGCGATTTTGGTGGTGCGGCAGCAGGTTGTTGGCTCAAGTGTTGCACACATCTGACTACATTTGACAAAGTCTAGACTTGTTGTACGAGCATATCAAGTTGCTCAACCATTGCTACCTTGGGAGCCAGTTGCAAGGTTGAAGATCATTGAGGGCTGGGTCATGAGTCATTAGACTCTTGCTAAGGTTGGTCGGTGGAATGATGATTCTTTCTTCTAAACTCCATCTATCTTAAATCTACAAGAAAATCACAAAAGAAGAGGGCCCTCCCTCTAGCGCACTATTACCGCTCAAACTTGACCTAATAGGTGGACAAGTTGACAAGCGATGCTACTCTGCTTGGTTGGGCTAGAAGAGCATTGCATTGCACTAAAGTTTATCAGCAACCAGAGAAAATGATTAGGGGGTTGCCCGAATGTGTCCAATTTAGGATCTTTCGATGTTTAAGTCATGCAGAGTTTCGAATGAAAACAAGAGACATGGAAGAGAGATGGAAGAATAAGAGCATGGGATCCAAATTTTCTCTTATCTAGGGGTCCTAGTGCCAAGTATTTATAAGGAAGAGGGTGCGGATCTAAGCGGTTAGAATCGCACAATTCGCAAACGAGGAGCTGAGCTCTTTTCTTATCCGCTGATTGGGGCTGCTATGATATTTCTTTTTAAGCGTACCGAGATCAAGTGCTTTCCTTGTTTGCCGATCTGGTCAATTATGATATTCCTTTTCGGCCATATTAAGATTGCATCGAGCTATAACCAATTCATTGATTATTTGGATACTTGATCAACCGTTGATTTCATGGAATACATGTCATCGTCTATTTGGTGGATTGAGTTGTCAAGCGAGATTATAGAGATGGCAAATTCAAGTCATATGAATGATCTTATTATTTGTTATAATATAATATTTTGCTATATCGATAGATATATTTATGCTATTAGAATTTTGTATAATTATAGTATATTATAATATTAGTATCAAAAAATTATTTTAGAAAATAATCAAATGTTTATATCTGTTATGTTATATTATATTTTTGTTATCTATGCTATTGTATGTATTATATATTGGATTTCAAAAATAGTTGGATAAAAAAATTAAAAAAATGTATCTCTGCGGATTATTTGCTAGTATCCAACAAAGTTCGCGCTGGACAATCAGATCTCCGACCGAACTTTTTCGCCAAGTCCTCTCCCTCGTTTGAGGATGGAGATTCAATGGTTCCAATGGAACGACCTCATTGGTCAACCGAATGACTTCACTGCGTCGATCTTTTTGTCCAGGCCTATGACTTCCCCTGTATAGGATAGGATATCGCTACTCCCCGCGGTCATCTCTCTCCCGGCCACAAGACAGCCATTTCATCGCTTTACTTTTTTTCTCTCTCTTAGTGTCAGAGGGTACAGATTCTACTCTCAATGTAATCCCCAATCTAATGCAGAAGCCCACGGCATGTGAACGAATCCTCGGGTTTCTCCGCGAAACGCCAAACTAAAGTGTTCTCTAACCTAATCTGGTACGGTTTTTGGTTTTGTTTGCTGACCCAGAGTGCAAGTGCAGACCCCGCACTCTCAAAAGAAGTAAATTAAACCAGTTGACATTAATTAATTGAGACGGAGCGTCATCAAATGTGATGGAATCTCCGTATTCTCTTTCTTACGATCAAGAGGAGCAGCCAGTTCATGGTCTGGATTTTTTTTTTTTTTAATCCTCAGCTCCCCAACCCCAATGCAGAAAGGATTATATAGTATTGAAATACTTGAGGCATGCCAGCCTCGAACACTGGATGAGGGAGTCCGCGGAACGCCGATGGAATTGCCACCATGTTGTGTTTCTCTTGCGTGTTGACCACCAGGGCAGTATCCCTGCATTCGACTTCTTTTTTTTTTTTGAGACAGTATATTTAGCATATTATGTATCTGCTGACTATACAACTGTTGATAGGTGACCATGTTAGTGAATGAACACCCGCAGAATTCGATGTACTCAATGCTATATAAAATATGGCTAGGGCTATCACACGAGTGAGACATTTGTGCGCCATATGAAATTCAGCTTGCTTAAGCTTGACTTCATTAAACTTTTAACAAAAAAAAAAAAAGATTAATATATATTTAGAATACACATTATTTTAAATATTTTATTAGTATTTTTTTAAATTATAATTATTAAAGACTAAATTATTTATTATTTATACTAATAATATATTTATATTATAATATTGTGATATAATAGGGAATGTGAGGTTAAAGTACAATAATGAAAGTCTTAAATGGTCTTAAGTTCCCATTAGATCTCCTAGCAACCTGAATGTGAGCGGCTAAAGTTTGATTTTGAGCTAGTTCAATCTTACCTCAACAATAGCGTGGCTTTCTCAGCAATAGCGTGGCTATTGCTGTGCTAGCTAAACTTAGCACAGCAATAGCCTGACTCCCTCAAGCTCTAGTCATATAGACCCTAGATATGACAGGGTGCTGCTAGATCCAAAGGCGATCTAGATATCATCCTGCTTCGATTTGGAAAAATTAAGGAGCTTGAGTCTAAATGTTGATCGAAATGCCATCCATCTGTTAATCGAGCCAAGCAAGCACAAATATGGATATGACATTTTTTAAGTCAAAGCAAGCTTATAGATTGTTGTCACCTTTTCCATCTTATTCCAAATGAGCTAGGGACCTAAGAAGATTAGTTGGTTGAGCTTCAAGACAACCTACCAAGTTTGACCGGATGTGGTTTAGATGCATGCACAGATATGCAACAAGCGTAGGGCTAGCTAGAAAGATGTGGGTCGAGCGGAGGATGGAAAATAGCATGGGTCTATATGTCTTGACTTTCAAGGACTTTTGCCACCATCGCACTACCATTCAAAGGAGATGGAGACAAATGAAGGTTCCAACACTTGATAACAGTAGAAGGGGGTAATATTAGACTACAATAAGGATAAAGACACGTGGAAAGCTAAATCATGCCTAGACACGTGGAAAGGGTTTAGCACTAGACACGTGGAAAGCTAAATCATGCCTACTCCTAGAATAAACAAATAAGGTAAAGATAAAGATAAACATAAACTAATTAGATTAACTGTTGAAGGATCCTTTTACATAATACAATTCGACTTATTTGTACTAATATATAATAACTATCCATAAATACAACAACTATCCACTTCAATGGTTGCTTCCTATATCTATTCCCTACTCCTAGTAGTTCTGGTAACTACTATCAACCATATTCCTACTATGCACAAGCATGATCATTTGCAGCTACTAGACCAATAATCATGCCTTATCGACATTTAACTTATCTTGTTGTAGTTTGTGGTGACCATCTCTACAAAAAAATTCTCTATTCTTGAAAATCTGAGACTAGTATGATTGCTAGGTCTCCTGTGGTCCATTTTTTCTAGCTAAGGCTTGACCTTTAGGTCCGTTTCTCCACATCATGGGCAAATTCTATATGTTCATCTTGGATTAGTATGATTTTATAACTGAATTCTATACAGTCTTAACAAGAGTCACATGATTCTTATCCACTTTAATTCTATTGAACTTCATCAATGTGGTGCTTATTTCTAGATGTTATCTATATCATTGATATATAGTGTAAACAGTGCCCTCTATATCTCGTTGGCCGTGGATCATAAGGCTGGCAAAATATCCATTACTACCTCCTCGATACTTGTAGAATAAAAGTCTTGCAATTAAAGCTTTGATTTGCTAATCGTGGGTTGCTGTTTTACCAAAGTATCTAATTTCGGCAATTTGCTTGTATCTCTTATGACTCACTAAGCCTTCCTCTCCTGCCATATCTCATTTTATAAAACACTTCTGGATACAAAAACAACATGCCCACTACTCAAAGGATCCTCCAAATCTATTAGAATTCAACATTATCTTCAACATAAATGGGGATGTTCGTTTACCTTCGATTAAGGCATGCTTTTCCCCTATAAGTAGGCCCTGCATCCCTCTCGCTAGTGCTCATTCTTCTTCTTCTTCCTATCCTCTTGCCTCCTCCCATTCTTCTTGACTTTATCATGGTGAGTGAGCATAAGTATTGACCTTTACAATCTATTCACATTGACCAACTAACTTCCGACTGGTTTGTTGTTGAATTGGAATACCATCAGAAATTGGAATGTCACCATGGACGGGTGACATCACCAATTGGTCGCTACTTGGTTTAGGGTTTCTAAAATGGTAGGCTGATATCTCACTAGCCGACCTTCAACTGATCCAGCACTCATGCCTTCTTTGAGCTAGTTCAGGTGAATCCTCCCATGTTTTCGCTCCTATTAACTGTATCTAATATAATCATCCCATTAGTGGCTCGAATATTAGCATTCTTTAGCATTGAGCCTACCTCTTCACAAACCAGGCTAGCAATCTTTAGTGTTGATTAGAATAACTAATCCCTTGATGCATAATAGATCGACGCCCATTCAGAAGTACAATTTTTGAAGAAGTTTGTGAAGTAATGTCCAAAGTGCTCCAAGAAGAGTGGAACTAAGAAGTTGTGAAAGGTATGAAGAATAGAATTCATCTTACAATCTATATCGGCATATTAGCCAAGACTCTTGTGGGAATTTTAATAATATTATGATCTATATCAGCCTATTAGATAGAGCTTTTGTGGAATTCTTAACTTGTGGAGTGATTGATCATAACCCTATTTGATTTTGATGAGCTCAAAGCATCTGAGTATATCTCTTGTTTACTAATGAATTCAATTGAGTGTTTCAGTGAAAATCTTGTCTAAAGTGTTTCTAGACTTGGTTCATAATATTTTGGATAAGTTAAGAAGTCAGTTTGAACCAAAGTCTGAGACTCGAGTCGACTCCGGAGTATTACGAGTCGACTCCAAGCGTATCAGAATCACTGGCACGGGCTCGAGTCGACTCCGGATCATTACGAGTCGACTCCGACTGAGAACAGACAGACGAGCAGAAAGCATCAACTCAAAACCTGTCAGCGAGTCGACTCCTGAAGTGCGCGAGTCGACTCCGATGTTTATCGAGTCGACTCCGGAGTAGTATGAGTCGACTTCAAGGAGTTACAGACAGAAAAGTCAGAGAGCGAATTTCGACCCTGAGATTCGAGTCGACTCCTGTGGAACGCGAGTCGACTCCAATGGTTGGTAGGTCGACTCCAAAGAAAGCGAGAGTCGACTCTCAGTGGTTCACAAGGCAAAAGTCAGAGAGCAGTTTTCGGACTCTGAGATTCGAGTCGACTCCCGCAATGCGCGAGTCGACTCCGAGACAGCGCGACCCCAAAAAGACAGAAGACCGAATTATTGTCTCTGAGAGCCGAGTCGACTCCCAGACAGCTCGAGTCGACCCCAAGGCAGCGCTACACCAAAAAGGCAGAAGGCCATGTTTCGGAAACTGAGAGCCGAGTCGACTCAGAACAGTCCGAGCGACTCCAAGACTGGACGAGCCAAAAGACAGAAGATCGGGAGTTCGGGCTCTGAGCGCCGAGTCGACTCCCAGGATTGTCGAGTCGACTCGAGTGGGCCAGGTTGAAAATTGGCTCCGTGGAATTCATGGAATGAGCCGACTCCGAAAATACCAAGTCAGCTCCAGAAGTTGGCGAGTCGACTCCGGGTCAAGTCGAGTCGACTCCCAGTCGAAGAGGCCACTTTAATTCAAATCCGGAACAGTTGCCGAGTCAACTCCAGAAAAGCATGAGTCGACTCCCGCTACAGCCGAGTCGACTCCTGATCGCGCGAGTCGACTCCGACCCCCAACGGACATATTGTCAGGTTGTGCAGAGTGTGCAGAACGGGCAGAAAAAGGTGTCTAACGGCTAGTTTCCGTGGGAGATGGCTTAAATAGCCACAGAGGACTGTAGCAAGGTAGAAAAGCACCATTCCATTCAAAGAAATCAAGCATTCATTCTCTGCATACTTGTCTTCAACGAAAAGAAGGAAGAGCGCCATTAACTCCATCCAACTTCCTCTTCCCAGCATTTAAAGAAGCCTCCTCCTGCATTCAAGTCGACCAGACATTCCAAAGGAGACTCAAAGTTCAAGAAGCCCTACTCTACTCCAACTCAAAAGTGTTTGAGGGCTCTTAACTTCTCTCTAGTTTATATTGTAGCAAATCTGCTTTTTAAGAAGCTCAGTTTTTCTGTTTGTTTCTTATTCTTTCCATATTATCTTTGCTTGGTTCAATCGGGGGATTGAATCAAGGGTGTAGAGGTTGGTTGGTGAGCCGAGTGTAAAACCAACGTGTAAGGGTTCGATTGTGATCCCGGGAAAACAATCGGGGTGGTTCTAGTCGGTGAGCCAGGGAAAACCGACCGAGTTCGTTGTGAGCTCGTAAAACAACAAGTTTGGTTGTGAGCTTGTAAAACAACCGGCTGTAATCCAAGGGGTTATAGTGAATTCCCAAGTGAGACTTGGGGAGTGGACGCAGGAGCAAGGGTTAGCTCCGAACCACTATAAAAGCCTTGTGTTTGTGATTGTTTGTCTCTTTCTTTTACTCTCATTTCATTCACAGCACATAGCAATTAATTAATCATCTTGGTAACGCATTAATTAGTCATCCACAACGTTTTAATTGCAAAATTATTTTAAAACCCAATTTACCCCCCCTCTTGGGTTGTCTATCTGGGCAACAAGTGGTATCAGAGCCTAAACTCTTCTACCCTAAGAGTAAAAGATCGAAATGACAACCCCATTTGGATCTTCCCACATTGAGGGTCAGTCCACCCAAAGACCCCCATTCTTTAATGGATCCGACTACTCATATTGGAAGGCTAGGATGAGAATATTCATCCAAGCCCAAGACTATGAGATGTGGACCATTGTAGTAAATGGACCATACATCCTATCCATTTATGTAGAGGGTGTCACGGTACCCAAACTCGAAAAGGATTGGGATGACCATGACATGAGAAAGGCACAACTCAATTCCAAAGCAATGAATGTGCTTTACTGTGCATTAGATAGGAATGAATTCAATAGTGTGGAGTGATTGATTAAAACCCCATTTGATTTTGATAAGCTCAAAGCATTTGAGTATATCTTGTGATTACTAATGAATTCAATTGAGTGTTTCAGTGAAAAACCTGTCCAAGTGTCTCTAGACTTGGTTCATAGTATATTGGTTAAGTTAAGAAGTCTGCTGAACCAAAGTCTGAGACTCGAGTCGACTCCCGAGTATCACGAGTCGACTCCAAGCGTATCAAGTTCACTGGCACGAGCTCGAGTCGACTCCAGACTAGTACGAGTCGACTCCGACTGAGAACAGAAAGAAGAACAGAAAGCCTCATCTCAGAACCTGTCAACGAGTCGACTCCTGAAGTGCACGAGTCGACTCCAATGTTCAACGAGTCGACTCCAGGGTAGTAAGAGTCGACTCCAAGAGGTACACAAAGAAAAGTCAGAAAGCAGTTTTCGGGTCTGAGATTCGAGTCGACTCCAGTGGAACGCGAGTCGACTCCGATGGTTGGCAGGTCGACTCCAAAGAAAGTATGAGTCGACTCTCAGCGGAACACAAGAAAAAAGTCAGAGAGCATTTTTGGGACTCTGAGATTCGAGTCGACTCCCGCATTGCACGAGTCGACTCCGAGACTCCGCGACCATCGACAGACAGAAAACCATGTTACTGCCTCTGAGATTCGAGTCGACTCACAGACAGCTCGAGTCGACTCCAAGACAAGCTACACGTCAAAAGGCAGAAGACCAACTTTCGGAAACTGAGAGCCGAGTCGACTCCAAGGAGGTTCGAGTCGACTCCAAGACTGGATGAGCCAAACGACAGAGAATCGAGAGTTCGGGCTCTGAGATTCGAGTCGACTCCCAGGACAGTCGAGTCGACTCGAGTGGACAAAATTCAAATTTGGATCCACGGACTTCAGTGGATGAGCCGACTCCAAAAATTGCCAGGTCAACTCCAGAAGTTGGCGAGTCGACTCCAGGTCAAGACGAGTCGACTCCCAGTCAAGACGGCAACTTTAATTCAAATTTGGAACAGTTGCCAAGTCGACTCCGGAAAAGCGTGAGTCGACTCCTGCTACAGCCGAGTCGACTCCTGATCGCGCGAGTCGACTCCAACCCACCAACGGTCATATTGTCAGGCTGCGCAGAGTGTGCAGAACGGCCAGAAAAAGCAGAGTAACGGCTAGTTTCCGTGGGGGTTGGCTTAAATGGCCACAGAGGACTGTAGCAAGGCAGATAACAGATATTCCACTCCAAGCATTCAAGTTTTCAAGCTCTCTAAGTGCTCTTAAACGAAAAAGGGGAGATCTGCATTTACTGCTCCAACAACTTCTTCCCAACAATCAAAGCTTCCTCCTCCTGCATTCAAGTCGACCACTCTTTCAAGAGGAGACCGGAGTTCCAGAAGCCATACCTCTTCACCAGCTTAAAAGCGTTTGAGGGCTTCTAACTCCTTTATGATTATATTGTCTTAAATCTGCTTTTTGAGAAGCTATTTTCTGTTTTCTTCTATCTCTTGTATTTACTTGATTCAATCGGGGGATTGAATCAAGGGGTTTAAGGTTGGTTGGTGAGCCAAGTTAAAACCAACGTTTGTAAGGGTTTGATTGTGAGCCCGGGAAAACAATCGGGGTTGGTTCTAGTCGGTGAGCCTGGGAAAACCGACCGAGTTCGTTGTGAGCTCGTAAAACAACAAGTTTGGTTGTGAGCTTGCAAAACAACCGGCTGTAATCCAAGGGGGTTATAGTGAAATTCCCAAGTGAGACTTGGGGAGTGGACGTAGGAGCAAGGGTTAGCTCCGAACCACTATAAAACTTTGTGTTTGTAGTGCATTGTCTCTCATCTTCTTCCCCGCACATTACTCACAGCACTAGGCTTTAATTAAATAACTTGCTATAGTTTTTAATTAATCATCCACTAAGTTTTAATTAGCCAAATTATATTAAAAACCCAATTCACCCCCCCCCCCACCCCTCTTGGGTTGTCTATCTGGGCAACAAGTGGTATCAGAGCCAAAAACTCTTCCACTCAAGAGTTAAAAGATCAAAATGACAACCCCATTTGGATCTTCTCACATTGAGGGTCAGTCCACCCAAAGACCCCCTTTCTTCAATGGATCTGACTACTCATACTGGAAGGCTAGGATGAGAATATTCATCCAAGCCCAAGACTATGAGATATGGTCCATTGTAGTAAATGGGCCATACATCCCATCCATATACGTAGATGGTGTTAAGGTACCTAAACTTGAAATGGACTGGGATGAACATGACATGAGGAAGGCACAATTAAACTCTAAAGCAATGAATGTCTTCTATTGTGCCTTAGACCGTAATGAATTCAATAGGATTTCAACTTGTAATTCAGCAAAAGAAATTTGGGACAGACTTGAAGTGACCCATGAGGGCACGAATCAAGTCAAGGAATCCAAAATAAACATCTTGGTTCATAAATATGAACTATTTAAAATGGATTCAAATGAAACAATCACATCCATGTTCACTAGGTTTACTGATATTGTCAATGGCCTAAAAAGCCTTGGCAAGAACTATACTAACAGTGAGCTTGTCAGGAAAATCCTTCGGTGTCTACCGAGGTCGTGGGAAGCTAAAGTGACAGCAATTCAAGAAGCCAAGGACTTGAACAAGCTACCACTTGAGGAGCTTCTTGGATCCCTCATGACGCACGAGCTCACCATGAAACAACACAACGAGGAAGAGTCCTCCCATAAGAAAAAGGTAATAGCCCTTAAATCTACTTCTTCTAACAAGGACTTGTCTTGCAGCAGCAGCAGCGAAGAAGAAGAAGATGAGGAAGATGGTGGTGAGGCTCTTCTTGTGCGCAAGTTCAAGAAATTCATCAACCACAAGAAGTCCTATCATCAAAGGAGAGGCCCCTCAAATTCCTACCGGAAGGACAAAGGTAAGGAAAGGGAAAATGAGGGGATTGGTTGTTACGAGTGCAAGAAGCCGGGTCACATAAGAGCAGAGTGCCCCTTACTGAAGAAGGGGAGTAAGTACAAGAAGAAAAAGGCACTTGTGACTACCCTATCGGACTCCGACTCATCATCCTCCTCATCAGATGATGAACAAGAAGAGAAGGCCAATTTCTGTTTCATGGCCAACGAAAACGAGGTAACTTCCGACACGCATCCTGATTTTTCTTTTGATGAACTTTATGATGCATTTAATGAATTAATGGTAGAATATAAGGCTATAAATCTTAAGAATAAAGAACTGAAAATAACTAATCAATCATACCTACATAAATACGATAAATTAGTTAAGGATAAGGATTTAATCACCAAAGAAAATATAGAACTTAAAACAAGCAACCAACTTTTAACTCAAAAGACCAACACCTTAACTAAAGAAAATGAAAAACTAACTAAGGAATTTTCAGAACTTAAAAAATATAAACAAACCTTAGATAAGGATCTTACTAAAGAACTTAATGATCTAAAAGCCGAAAATCAGACACTAACTAAAGAACTTAACAAATACAAACCCTTAGTTGAAAGATTTACCTATAGTTCTGAAAAATTAAACATGATACTAAATAGTCAACGTGCAGTGTTTAATAAAGCCGGTTTAGGATATAAACCAAGGAATAAGCAAAAACTTCTTAGTAACTTCTTTGTTAAAGCTGGGGAAACAAAAACTAAGAAAATAACCTACTTTTGTTGTGGTACAGTAGGCCATAAAGCAAATGTATGTAATTTTAGGAAAAGTAAAACTAAAAGAAAAATTAAAAGGGTATGGGTTCCAAAAGGAACCAACTTGACTAACCATGAAGGACCCAAGAAAACTTGGGTACCTAAGATGACATGATTTGCTTGTGTAGGAGTGTCTTGCAGCCAAGGTCAACAAAAATTGCTGGTATTTGGATAGTGGCTGCTCAAGGCACATGACGGGTGATAAAGACCAATTTTTCACCCTTGAAGCTAAGAAGGGAGGTGCTGTGACGTTTGGAGACAACAACCAAGGTCACATCATTGGTATTGGTAAAGTTCAAATCACCCCTTCTACTTTTATAGATAATGTTAGATATGTTGATGGTCTTAAGCATAACTTGTTAAGCATCAGTCAATTATGTGATAAAGGATATGATGTTATGTTTAAACCATCACTATGTATTATAACAAATCCTAATGATAATAGCTTAGTTTATAAAGGGATTAGACGTAGAAATGTATATGTTGTAGACCTAGAAGATCTTGCAAAATATAACCAATGTCTAGTTGTAAATGAAACTAAAGATAATGATGCTAGTTGATTATGGCACCGTAAGTTAGGTCATGCAAGCATGGACACAATAACTAAATTAGTTAAAAGAGACTCCGTGATAGGTTTGCCAAAATTAAAATTTGAAAAGAACAAAATATGTGAAGCATGTCAATTTGGCAAACAATCTAGGAACTCTTTTAAATCCATAAAATGTGTCTCTACCTCTAGGCCTCTAGAATTATTACACATGGACCTATTTGGTCCAACTAGAACAACAAGCCTAGGTGGAAATAAATATGGTCTAGTCATAGTAGATGATTACTCTAGGTACACATGGGTCATGTTTCTAGCACATAAGGGCCAAGCATTTTCAATGTTTAAAAAGTTCCATAAGGAAGTAACAAATGCTAGAGAGTCTTCAGTCATAGCCATTAGAAGTGACCATGGTACCGAATTCGAAAATCAATTATTTGATGAATTTTGTAGTAAAAAGGGGATAACCCATAATTTTTCTGCACCTAGGACACCACAACAAAATGGAGTTGTGGAAAGGAAAAATAGAACTCTAGAGGAAATGGCTAGAACGATGTTATGTGAAAGTAACCTCCCTAAGTACTTTTGGGGAGAAGCCATTAATACTTCCTGCCATATATTAAATAGAGTTTTATTAAGACCCATTATAAAGAAAACACCATATGAACTGTGGAAAAACAGAAAACCAAAAGTTAATTACTTTCATGTTTTTGGATGTAGGTGTTTTGTCCATAATAATGGGAAAGATAATCTAGGAAAATTTGATCCTAAATCTGATGAAGGAATATTTTTAGGTTATTCTACAACTAGTAAAGCCTATAGAGTCTTTAATAAAAGAACCCTAGTTATAGAAGAATCTATACATGTTGTTTTTGATGACTCTAATGACATCTCATCTAGTAAGAAGGTTAATTGTGATGATGATATTGAAATACTTGAAGAAAAGATAGATGAGATGGGATTACAAGAAGATAATCAAAAATTGATTGAAGAAGCATCATCAAGCCAAGAGCCTATTGTGGATCATGGGTTAACAAAAGCTTGGAGGTATGCTCACGGGCATCCTAAGGAACTCATTCTAGATGATCCATCTCAACCGGTTAGGACTAGAGCATCCCTTAGAAATTTGAATAACCATCTAGCTTTTGTTTCACACTTTGAGCCCAAACATATAGAAGAAGCCGAAAATGATGTAAATTGGATAAATGCAATGCAAGAAGAACTAAACCAATTTACTAGAAACAAAGTGTGGGATCTAGTAGAGAGACCTTCTGAATATCCAATAATAGGTACAAAATGGATATATAAAAATAAACTAGAAGAAAATGGAATTGTTATAAGGAATAAGGCTAGACTAGTAGCAAAGGGTTATAATCAAGAAGAAGGCATAGATTTTGATGAAACCTTTGCTCCCGTAGCTAGACTTGAGGCGATTAGACTTCTATTAGCATATGCATGCTCTAAGGACTTCAAGCTATATCAAATGGATGTAAAAAGTGCTTTTCTAAATGGGTTTATTAATGAGGAGGTGTATGTAGAACAACCTCCTGGTTTTGAAAATCATCAATACCCTAATCATGTGTATAAACTGAACAAAGCGCTTTATGGACTAAAACAAGCACCTAGAGCATGGTATGAGAGACTTAGTAAATTCCTATTAGAACATGAATTCTCTAGGGGAAATGTAGATACAACATTATTTCTGAAAAAGAAAAATAAGGATATGTTATTAGTACAGATTTATGTTGATGATATCATTTTCGGTGCTACTAACAATCGCCTCTGCGAGGAATTTGCTGATTTGATGCAGAGTGAGTTTGAGATGAGCATGATGGGAGAGCTGAACTATTTCCTCGGGCTTCAAATCAAACAATCTGAAGGAGGCATCTTCATCAATCAAGCAAAATATATCAAGGAGATGCTCAAGAAGTTTGATATGGAGGGAAACAAGTCAATCAGCACCCCCATGAGCTCATCATGCAAGTTAGACCAAGATGAATCAGGTAAATCTGTAGATCAAAAACTTTATAGAGGTATGATAGGTTCTTTACTGTATCTTACTGCAAGTAGGCCTGATATTATGTTTAGTGTGTGCATGTGTGCTAGATATCAGGCTAATCCTAAAGAATCACACCTAGCTGCAGTTAAGAGAATCTTTAAATACTTAATTGGAACTAAGAACATAGGGCTGTGGTACTCTAAAGAATCTAGCCTAAACTTAATAGGGTACACAGATTCAGACTTCGCTGGATGTAAGCTTGATAGAAAAAGTACCAGCGGGTCTTGTCAATTTCTAGGAGAAAACCTAATCTCATGGTTTAGCAAGAAACAAAACTCGGTTGCATTATCCACTGCAGAAGCTGAATATGTTGCAGCCGGAAGTTGTTGTGCTCAAATCTTATGGATTAAACAACAATTAGAAGATTATGGCATTAAACAAGATAAAATTCCCATTAATTGTGATAACACAAGTGCCATAAATCTAACTAAAAATCCAATTCAACACTCAAGAACTAAACACATTGAGATAAGACATCACTTCATAAGAGATCATGTATTGAATGGTGATGTGTCACTCCAATTTGTGTGTACTGATAATCAATTAGCAGACATTTTTACAAAACCCCTAAGTGAAGAGAGGTTTAGTGTGCTTAGAAGGGATTAGGAGTGATTGATCCATCCTAGTGGGAGTTTTTCACTAGATTAATTGATTTTGATGATTAGAATGAGGTTAAAATAGAGTTTCTATGCAGTGATCATCAAATCAGTCCTTAATTAGGTGATTTTCCCTCATTTGGCACGATTATGGCATGGTTTTTAGGTGCGTGCCAAGGTTAGAGACGACTCGAGTAAGTTTCAGAGCCGGCTCCTAAGGGGGAGTCGACTCGCGCATTAGCGGGAGTCGACTCGCAAAGTTGGCAGCTGAGGGGGAGTCGACTCGCACACTGTCGGGAGTCGACTCGAAGTCTACATGCGCTAACAGAGAGTCGACTCGCGCATATTCTGGAGTCGACTCGAGGTCGAGTCGACTCGCGACTCAGGGGAGTCGACTCGCAGTCGAGATCCGACTTTTTAACCCTAGGTTTGTCGTTTCGCAAACACTTTTCCTCAAGCCGCCACTGTTCACAAAGCCCTAGAGCCGACTCCTAGGTCATCCCCGATCGTCTCCAAGCCCTTTTCCCGTCGATTCTTCGCCGGACATTGAGTTTCCGTCCGTTCCTAGGTCATTTCCGGTCCGTCCCGAGCTTCCTCTGTTGGTTCTTCACCGTCCTCTAGGTATTTTTCTTCCCGTTTAGGTCAAGATGCCTCGTAAGACCGTCGTTAGGAAGAGGTCCCGTCCCGAGGCCGGTCCCGAGCGACGCTCCAAGGCGCGGCACGATCCCGCGAGGCAACCACCTCCGGATCGTTCCCCGCCTAGGGTGGTTCTCGTTAGGCCGTTGGCCGGGAAGGCCGTCACCTCCGGGAGGTTTGTCGATTTCGACTATCTCTCCCAGGAGGGGTTCACCATAGGCGATAGGCTTAGAGCCAGGGCCTAGAGTACTTCCTCACCTTGGACCTTCCCACCTATCCTGGCCTAGTTCAAGAGTTTTACAGTACCGTCCATCGGGGAGATGGAGGTATCGAGGGTACGGTAGTAGGTGTCCCGTTGCGTGTCACAGAGGACCTCATTGCCCATATCCTTCACCTTCCATTAGTAGGGGTGGCTCCCGCACACCCTGAGGATAGAGTTGCGGCCCTTACGGTCGTCTTAGGGCATCCACCTCAGTCCCCCCTAGATGAGGTATCTGCTAGCTCACTTCCCATTGAAGTGAGAATCCTTTTGAGCATTCTGTCCAGGTCCATCTTCCCTAAGACAGGGAGATTTGATTTTGTGAATGAGAGGGACTTAGCTATTATGTCTTATATCCTTCAGGACACCCTGATCAACTTCCCAAAGCTCATTTATAGGTATATGTGTGAGCCCCTAGATAGACCTAGGCTCTCACTCCCATACGGGATGTTATTCACTCTTCTTTTTAGGCAGTACGAGATTCCCATTCCTGAGAGGGAACCCTCTCGTGCCTTGCGATGGACTGATCGCTTGTGTACGGGGACTATGCACAGGATGGGATTTCGGAAGAGAGAAGGGATCTGGGTTAGGAAGTCTACTCTCACTGCTCAGACCACCAGACCATCACCCAGTCCTGAGCCAGATTCAGACTACCCAGACCTTCCAGACCATCCAGACCTCCCATCCACTCCTCCTGCTCCTACCACCTTTGTCGGACCTTCCTCCTCAGCTACACCATCTATGGAGGTTCGGATTGATCCAGAGCAGCTCCGGAAGCTGCGGCAGGAGATCGTCCGAGATCTGAGGGACGAGCTGCTTCGGGAGCTCCGAGGTGCGGTGCCTGCTCCCACTCCTGCACCCATATCTTCTCAGTTGGTCCCTTCCTTAACAGCCGTGACTGACATGACGGCTCATGTACGGAAAGAGATCTACAATATCCGGAGTTTGGTCCAGGCCCAGTTCCAAAGCATGAATGAGGTCACGAGCTCCACTCGACAGATGCGAGAGGAGATAGGTCGTGACATGCACACCACCGCCGAGGGGGCCGAGCGCTTGTCGAATGTACTCATCGACAAGCTGGACGCACTACAGACATCGGTGACTGGGCTTCAGGCGTCGGTGACAGAGCTCTCCACTACACATAGCAGAGCCACCACGTCTATCATCACACAGCTTGGCCATGTCACAGATGCAGTCACCCTCCTCATGGAGCAGAGCCGATTGAGAGGAGCACCATCCTCGAGAGGAGGTGCCACATCCTCGAGAGGAGGAGCCACATCCTCCAGAGGAGGAGATGCATCCTCGAGAGGGGGAGCCTCATCCTCGAGGAGGCCATAGATGTTTTTTGTGTTTTGTCTTGTTTTGCTTTACTTATTGTGTTCTCAAATGTATTCACATTCCTATCAATACAATGAGTAGACATTTTATCTTCAATTATGTGCCATTTGATGATTGGTTGTGCCATTGATTGTGTGTGATTACCTCCTTTTTGATATGATGACAAAAAGGGGGATAAATATGTATAAAATATGTATTAAGGGGAGAAATATGGATAAAATATGTAAAAGAAATCAATAAAAAGATAAACTCTTAAAAACACACACAAATTTGTTCTAAGTGAATTCGGTACCTCGAGGCTCATTATCTCTCTTTTGGGGCTCCTAATGGAGTAATCTCCAGAACCTATTCAAGGGATATTCGGAGATTAGCTGAATCCTACTCAAGAACAAATTGACAGATTTTCCCTCTAAAAACAAAAAATTCAGTTCAAAAACTTCAAAACATGAAAAGGGAATTCAGAAAATCAAAACATAGTTGAATGCATATGTTGAGGGGGAGAATCTGAATTTTAATCAAACTAAATCATTAATGACATATAAGCCAAACAATTGATTGAATAATATGAAGGCTTATATAATTCCAAATGAAAGGGGGAGCTTTAACTCCGAAATTTAATGTTTCACTCCTTTCAAACTTGGATAAATTAAATTATCAGACATTTGAATTCATTTATGGATTTTACTTCATTGTTTTATGAGCAATTCATTTTACATATACTCAAAGTTTTGTCATCATCAAAAAGGGGGAGATTGTGGAGTGATTGATTAAAACCCCATTTGATTTTGATGAGCTCAAAGCATTTGAGTATATCTTGTGATTACTAATGAATTCAATTGAGTGTTTCAGTGAAAAACCTGTCCAAGTGTCTCTAGACTTGGTTCATAGTATATTGGTTAAGTTAAGAAGTCTGCTGAACCAAAGTCTGAGACTCGAGTCGACTCCCGAGTATCACGAGTCGACTCCAAGCGTATCAAGTTCACTGGCACGAGCTCGAGTCGACTCCAGACTAGTACGAGTCGACTCCGACTGAGAACAGAAAGAAGAACAGAAAGCCTCATCTCAGAACCTGTCAACGAGTCGACTCCTGAAGTGCGCGAGTCGACTCCAATGTTCAACGAGTCGACTCCAGGGTAGTAAGAGTCGACTCCAAGAGGTACACAAAGAAAAGTCAGAAAGCAGTTTTTCGGGTCTGAGATTCGAGTCGACTCCAGTGGAACGCGAGTCGACTTCGATGGTTGGCAGGTCGACTCCAAAGAAAGCATGAGTCGACTCTCAGCGGAACACAAGGAAAAAGTCAGAGAGCATTTTTGGGACTCTGAGATTCGAGTCGACTCCCGCATTGCACGAGTCGACTCCGAGACTCCGCGACCATCGACAGACAGAAAACCATGTTACTGCCTCTGAGATTCGAGTCGACTCACAGACAGCTCGAGTCGACTCCAAGACAAGCTACACGTCAAAAGGCAGAAGACCAACTTTCGGAAACTGAGAGCCGAGTCGACTCCAAGGAGGTTCGAGTCGACTCCAAGACTGGATGAGCCAAACGACAGAGAATCGAGAGTTCGGGCTCTGAGATTCGAGTCGACTCCCAGAACAGTCGAGTCGACTCGAGTGGACAAAATTCAAATTTGGATCCACGGACTTCAGTGGATGAGCCGACTCCAAAAATTGCCAGGTCAACTCCAGAAGTTGGCGAGTCGACTCCAGGTCAAGACGAGTCGACTCCCAGTCAAGACGGCAACTTTAATTCAAATTTGGAACAGTTGCCGAGTCGACTCCGGAAAAGCGTGAGTCGACTCCTGCTACAGCCGAGTCGACTCCTGATCGCGCGAGTCGACTCCAACCCACCAACGGTCATATTGTCAGGCTGCGCAGAGTGTGCAGAACGGCCAGAAAAAGCAGAGTAACGGCTAGTTTCCGTGGGGGTTGGCTTAAATAGCCACAGAGGACTGTAGCAAGGCAGATAACAGATATTCCACTCCAAGCATTCAAGTTTTCAAGCTCTCCAAGTGCTCTTAAACGAAAAAGGAGAGATCTGCATTTACTGCTCCAACAACTTCTTCCCAACAATCAAAGCTTCCTCCTCCTGCATTCAAGTCGACCACTCTTTCAAGAGGAGACCGGAGTTCCAGAAGCCATACCTCTTCACCAGCTTAAAAGCGTTTGAGGGCTTCTAACTCCTTTACGATTATATTGTCTTAAATCTGCTTTTTGAGAAGCTATTTTCTGTTTTCTTCTATCTCTTGTATTTACTTGATTCAATCGGGGGATTGAATCAAGGGGTTTAAGGTTGGTTGGTGAGCCAAGTTAAAACCAACGTTTGTAAGGGTTTGATTGTGAGCCCGGGAAAACAATCGGGGTTGGTTCTAGTCGGTGAGCCTGGGAAAACCGACCGAGTTCGTTGTGAGCTCGTAAAACAACAAGTTTGGTTGTGAGCTTGCAAAACAACCGGCTGTAATCCAAGGGGGTTATAGTGAAATTCTCAAGTGAGACTTGGGGAGTGGACGTAGGAGCAAGGGTTAGCTCCGAACCACTATAAAACTTTGTGTTTGTAGTGCATTGTCTCTCATCTTCTTCCCCGCATATTACTCACAGCACTAGGCTTTAATTAAATAACTTGCTATAGTTTTTAATTAATCATCCACTAAGTTTTAATTAGCCAAATTATATTAAAAACCCAATTCACCCCCCCCCTCTTGGGTTGTCTATCTGGGCAACAAATAGAGTCTCTACTTGCAATTCTGCAAAAGAGATTTGGGACAGACTTGAAGTGACCCATGAGGGCACGAATCAAGTCAAAGAATCCAAAATAAATATATTAGTTCATAAGTATGAACTATTTAAGATGGATTCTAATGAGACAATCACTAGCATGTTCACTAGGTTTACTGACATTGTCAATGGCCTAAAAAGCCTTGGCAAAAACTATACTAACAGTGATCTTGTCAGAAAAATTCTTCGCTGTCTACCAAGGTCATGGGAAGCCAAGGTGACGGCAATCCAAGAAGTTAAGGACTTGAACAAGCTTCCACTTGAAGAGCTCCTTGGATCCCTAATGACTCACGAGCTAACAGTGAAGCAGCACAGCGAAGAAGAGTCCTCCCATAAGAAAAAGGTAATAGCTCTTAAATCTACAACAACTAACAAAGACTTGTCTTGCAGTAGCAGCAGTGAAGAAGAGGATCATGAGGGAGATGATGATGAGGCTCTTCTCGTGCGCAAGTTCAGAAAATTCATCAACCACAAGAAGTCCTATCATCAAAGGAGAGGCCCCTCAAATTCCTATCGAAAGGATAAAGGTAAGGAAAGGGAAAATGAGGGGATTGGATGTTATGAGTGCAAAAAGCCGGGGCACATAAGAGCTGAGTGTCCTCTACTAAAGAAGGGGGGCAAGTACAAGAAGAAGAAAGCCCTTGTCACCACCTTATCGGACTCCGACGCATCATCGTCATCATCGGATGAAGAACAAGAAGAAAAGGCCAATTTCTGCTTCATGGCCAATGAAAATGAGGTAACATCCGAAACACATCTTGATTTTACTTTTGATGAACTGTATGATGCATTTAATGAACTAATAATTGAATATAAGGCTATAAACATTAAGAATAAAGAGCTAAAACTAGCTAATCAATCTTACCTACATAAATGCGATAAATTAGTTAAGGATAAGGACTATATCACCAAAGAAAATCTAGAACTTAAGACAAGTAACCAACTCTTAACTCAAAAGACTAATACCTTGAGCAAAGATAATGAAAAACTAACTAAGGAAATTTCAGAACTTAAAAACAATAAACCAATCTTAAACGAGAATCTCATAAAAAACTTAAACATTCTAAAAACCGAAAAACAAACTCTAACTAAAGAACTTGAAAAATACAAACCTTTGGTTGAAAAATTTACATATAGTTCTGAAAAATTGAATATGATACTTAACAGTCAACGAGCGGTATTCAATAGAGCGGGTTTAGGGTATAAACCTAAAAATAAGCAAAAACTTCTTAGTAACTTCTTTGTTAAAGCAGGAGAAAGTAAAACTAAGAAAATAACCTGTTTTTGTTGTGGAACTGTAGGACATAAAGCAAATATGTGCAATTATAGAAAAGGAAAAACAAAAAGAAAAGTTAAAAGGGTATGGGTTCCAAAAGGAACCAACATGACTAACCATGAAGGACCAAGAAAACTTGGGTACCTAAGATTACATGATTTGCTTGTGTAGAAGTGTCTTGCAGCCAAGGTCAACAAAAATTGCTGGTACTTGGATAGTGGCTGCTCAAGACACATGACGGGTGACAAGGATCAATTCTTCACCCTTGAAGCTAAGAAGGGAGGTGCTGTGACTTTTGGAGACAACAACCAAGGTCACATCATTGGTATAGGTAAAGTACAAATTACCCCTTCTACTTTTATAGATAATGTTCGATATGTTGATGGTCTTAAGCATAATTTATTAAGCATTAGTCAATTATATGATAGAGGCTATAATGTTATGTTTAAACCATCACTTGTTAGAAGTATGCCCTAGAAGCCAATCTGGCTGACACATTGTTAATTCTAGGGACATAATTTTGTACTTGACTATTTATTATTGAATAAATAAAAGGCATCTTTTCATTCATATTGTTTATGTGTCTATGAATCGTCCAAGAAATTAATAAGATGATGATGCATATTCTCAAGAGTTGAGAATTTGAGCCATGTATCATTGGTGATTAATTTCTAAATGCTCCTGACCAATGGATCATCATGAGGACGGTGATCGATCCGATCAGTGCACAGATCACTTTCCTTCTGGATGGACGAGACTTGAGTCCACAGTGTAGGGACACTGAAGTGATAGTGCAGGTGCTTGTTAGAGAACAAGGGTACTGAGCGTGACCAAGACAAGAAGTCACTTGGATGTCTATCCACTCGTCAGTGACTTGCTTGATGTTGCAGTAGTGTGACTGGTCCTTTGACCTGCGGTGCTTCGGCTACTCACAGTGAGGTTATTGTAGTTTGACTGCACACATACATGGTCTCTAGCCATATGGGTCCATGCAGTGTAGATTGGCTGCAGTAGGTTCACTGTAGGAGTAGGGTATGCACCTATAAGGAATCTATCGACCTTGATAGATAAGGAGTGATCCTATGTGATTTGTTAGACTGAGTTCTAAGACCTTGGCCAGGGCAGTAATATAAAGTGGAGAAAGAGTTTTTTCACTATCGAACTCAAGTCAAATAAATCTTCACATATGACAGACGATGGGGTTTGACGAGCTGTCCATGACCTCCGTCCTGTAGGGATCCACGATAGTAGGACTGTATCACACGATAACTGCACCTAGAGGTTCATCATTCTATTCTACTGGGTAGCCACTACATGCTGCTAGGTGTCACTGGTGGATGGTGGGACTCACAGGAATTATCTCGATGATCGATAAACCCTAATGAGTAGAGTTGGAATCGTTCCAATCCATTGAAAGGAGTTTTCAATGATATTGTGATAGAGATCATAATATATCTCACTACCAGTCAGAGTAGAACCTATGGGGTCACACACATTAGAAGTATTGACCGATCCGATAGTTGAATCGTGATTAGGAATCACAAGTAATCAATTAGATTGATATTCAGAAGAAGAAGGAACAAAGGGAATTAATTAATTGGACTTAAACGCAAATCCTACTTCGAGTAGGATTCCTAGAGTCCTAATTGGATTAGGACTGGGAATCCTAGTTGGAGTAGGACTGGGATTCCTACTTGGAATAGGATTCCTACAATCCTAATTAGATTAGGAGTTTTGAATTAAAATTGGATTCCTACTTGGAGTAGGATTCCTAGAGTCCTAATCGGATTAGGACTTCGGATTCAAATTAGAGTCCTAATTGGATTAGGACTAAAATTAAATAAGTCCTAATTTGATTAGGGTTTCTTAAGTTCTAATTAATTATTAATCTAATGAATCAACATGACTCCTAATTGGGTTAGGATTGAAGAGTTCAATTGAGTCATGGTTCACTCAAGTTCTAATTGGATTAGGACTAGTATAGATTGAACCCAATTGATTCATGATTTGGTTAAACCCTAATTGGATTGGGACTAAACCAAATTAGGGCCACCCAATCCTCATTAGATGAGGATTAGGGCAACACAAAAGGGAGGGGCTCACGCCCCTCCCCTTTCTCCTCCTTGGTGCGGCAACACAAGAGGGGCCGGCGCCCCTCTTGGAAAGCAATCAAGGGCTCCTAACTTGTAGGAGCCCTTCATGCTTTAAAAAGGGGTGAGGGCGGCAGCTAGGGCGCCCAAGAGTTTTTCCTCTTCCCTTGGAGCCGTGGCCACCCTCTCCCTCCCTTGGTTCAGCCGCCAGCAAGAAGAAGGGAAAAAGAAGCCATGGCGCCCTCCTCTTCCTCCTTTCCTCCTTCCAACGCAGGAAAAAGAAAGTAGGCTGCAGGGGCTTTGCTTCTTCCTCTTCTTCATCCTTCTTCTTCCTCCTCTCAAGTATATTCAAGAGTTGAAAGAAAGAGAGGAGATCAGCCATCAAAAGTTATCTCTGCAAGGGAGCTAGCACCCCGGTGAGATAGAGAGATTGGATCGGATTCTGCTTCGTGTGGATACCCGTAGAGGCCGGACACTTGAACGGCTTCAAGCGAACCCTCTTCCAGAAATCCTACGATCATCAGATAGTGGTGAAGTTCTACCCACTCAAAGGTAAGTAGTAGATCTGAAATTAATCATGTCTTTTAATTTTAATCTTCCCTTTAGATTTCATAAAACTGAGTTAGAGAACTCTAGAAAATTTTTGAAATCTACGTTCCCTAGAACGTTCATGAGATGAACGCCCCCGCACGTGTCTTTCCGCTGCGATCGTCGCAACGCGTGTGGGGGTAATCCAACAGTGGTATCAGAGCCGTGTTTATGGGATTTAGATTAAAATTGATAGGCTTGATTAGGATTTAACTTAGATCTGAAAAATTTATATGCTTGCTGAAATTTCTGCGTGCTGAAATTTCAGATTTCAGCATGCAGATTTTGTTTGGAAAAACTAGATCTTGCATGATTAATTTTAATTACAATGAGATTGCAATAATTAAAATCATATCTTGCATGATCAGAATTTCAGTTGATGGCATATTTAATCAAAATTTCCAGATCTGAAATTACATAAGAAGTATGTGATAAGATTCATTTAAAGATTCATGATCATGAAAGATAAATTTCTATTTATGCCTAAGCTTAAAAGGAAATTGATATTTGCATGATATGCGTAAGATGTGATCAAATCATAGAATCATGTTTATTAAAGGATAATTTTGTTTAGGATTGTGCTTAAAAGAAAATTAATATATGCATGAGATGTACATATATGTTAAGCAATTTTTACATGAGATGTATACATATGTTAAGCAATTTTTACATGAGATGTGAATAAAAATCCAAATAGGTTAGGACATTTACATAAGATGTAAACCTAAACTAATATGCCATTTACATAAGATGTAAACACATAACATGTGAAAGGATTTCATATTCACATAGGATGTAAACCTAAACAATATGATGTTTACATAAGATGTAAACGCATAACATATGAAAGCAGTTTTATATTTACATAGGATGTAAACTTGAACCAATGTAACATTTGCATAAGATGTAATTATATAACATTTGGTTTAGGATAGATTGTTACATTAAATACAAATCTTTTGAGACCTAAAACCTCCTCAATCAAGTCGAGAGTGAACTAACATGAGCGGGTCATATTAGATTAATTGATCTAATTGGTGTCTAGGAAAGCATGAAAGGTGGTTACTTAATTAGGACCTTACTCTCTGAGTAAGGGGAGCCTCCCACCTGCTTACCTGGCCAATTGTTCGATTACTTCTTATGAAGAGCTCAAGTTGCAAACACTAAGACCTGATTAACCAATATTAAGTCAATAGGTCTTCCACTGTAGTAGAGCTGCTAAGGTCTTTCTGATGTTGATTTGTCTCGGCTGGACACAGTGGGCAAGTTGCATCGGGGGGCTGGACCTCTCTATAGACATGAGATGTTGTAGGATAAAGGTGGGGTTGGGCACCAATAACTGTTAGGTGAGGACCCAATGACGACTTTATTCCTACGGTTATACGGTGGGTCTGACTTAACTAAGAAATGGGACCAATAACTGTTAGGTGAGGTCTTCATGGCTTAGAGACCAAGTTACACTGCAACATGCTTGAGAAGCATTGTACAAGAGTTGTACATTCATCAATCTATGTGTCACCAATAACTGTTAGGTGAGGTGGTATGTAAATCGGTGGGACCGCAGTACCCACTAGAAACCCTAGTCGTGTGGGATTTTCGTTTTCCTACCAGGGGAGTGTGAGGAATTCGAGAAAATAGTGGGAGTTACATTTGTTCTAAAAGATCTTAGAACAAATTAGGATCAAGTACAAAATTCTAACTAGAATCTTTACTCTCTGAGGATTATAAAGACAGCTTCTAGACTTTTAACTCATATCCTACAAAACAACCGTTTGACCAAACCCAATTATAAAGACTGGCTCAGCAAATTTCAAAAAATAGTTTTGAATTGTGAGAAATTAGGGTATCAGCTAGACCATGGAATCCCTGTATTACCAATCCGTCCGATCACTGATCAGCGTAAGACGCTTGTTAAATGGACGAACAATGACAATAAAGTTAGGTGCTGCACAATGGCATCCATGTCCAATGCATTACAATGCCAGCATGAGAACATGAAGATTGCCAAGGACACATTAAAACACCTGCAAGAGTTGTATGGTGATCAGAGTCACGCAGCTTGGTTTGAATGTCCAAGAGGCTCTTCAAGGCCAAGATGCGTGATGGGCAGTCTATCCATGATCATGGTTTGACCATGATAAAGGACTTAGAGAAGCTTGAGAAGCTCGGCATGACCATGCACAAGGAATTGCAAACGGATTTGATCCCGCAATCCCTTCCAGCTTCATATGAATAGTTTATAGTAAACTACCATATGAACAAGGTTGTATGCACTAAAATAGAATTGTTAAATAAATTGGTAACTAACTTAGGGACCTTGAAGAAGTTCAAGGGGCATCGTTTTTGCTGTCAAGTTGGTTTCTACTTTCAAGAGATAGTCTATTTGGAAGAAGAAAAAGCCTGCGAAGAAACAGAAGATCGAGAAAATGCCAAATAAGGAAGTTCCAAGAAAAGGCCAATTGCAAGGAAAAATGTTTCCATTGCATCATGGACGGCCATTGGAAGAGGAACTGTCCTATATACATGGGAAGCATAAAGAACATGAAGGGTGACAGACCTTCAGAAGGTATGTCAGATATGCTCAGAATACTTAGGGACTGTTACCTATTGCTAGCAGAAATTTGATTTCTGTAGCACAGAAAATTTTTATTAAATTGATTCAACATGGTTTTAAGATTGACAGTCTCTATCACAAACATATGGATGTATCTGTGAATATATCTGAGCAAACAGTGAATGCCATAGGATCTAATAGATCCAAAAATGAGATAAAACTAAAGTATTTGTGGCACCTCAGACTTGGCCATATAGGAGAAGACAGAATAAACAAATTGGGGAAACATGAGCTTTTGGGCTCATTGACTTTCGAGTCATATTTGATTTGTGAATTCTGCCTTTAAGAAAAGATGGCCAAGTTATCCTTTGTAGGACACAGGGAGGTCCACTGAAATACTTATCCTAGTACACACTAATGTGTGTGGCCCATTCGATGTGCAGGCTAGGGATTGTAATTTTTACTTCATTTTACCGATGATTACTCACGATATGGATATGTGCATGATACACAAATCTGAAACTTTTGAAAGGTTCAAAGAGTTTAAATATGAAGTAGAAAAACATACAGAAAAACTCACTAAGGTTCTTCGATCAGATCGAAGAGGTAAATACCTTAGTGGAGAGTTCCGTTATTATCTCAAGGAGAATGGTATAGTTTCATAATGGACTCCTCCTGGTACACCTCAGCTCAATGGAGTGTCAGAGAGGAGGAATCGGACTCTATTGATATGGTCCAGTACATGATGAGGTTCACTGATTTACCCTTGTTTCTTTAGATAGATGCCCTATTTCCAACTATTTACTTGTTGAATAGAGTTCCCTCTAAAGTCCATTCCTACCGCACCATATGAGATATGACATGGTAAGAAACCAAGTCTTGGTCATCTCAAGATTTGAGGATGTCCGGCCCACGTCAAGAGACTACAGGCGGACAAGCTAGAGGCTAGGACCATAAGTGCTCGTTTTATAGGATATCCTAAAGAGTTATTAGGATACAATTTTTCCGTCTCAGAGGATCACAATGTGTTTGTGAGCCGTCATGCCATCTTCTTGGAAAATCAGTTTATCCTTGATAGAGGCAGTGGGAGGAAAATTGAGCTTGAAGAGAAAGTCTCTGAAAAGCAACGAGTCATGGATCCTATCAAACCCATTTATACAGAGCCAGTACACGATATCCCTCAACCACCTCGCAGATCTAGTAGGGTCTCCCAACCTCCTGATAGATACTTAGGTATACTACAAAGAGGATACCGAGAAAATGTTCCTAGTGGGAGATAGGGATCACACGCAGGATCCCAAAACCTACGACGAGGCGATATCTGATATCGATTCCGAGAAATGGTTGGAAGCTATGAAGTCAGAGTTAGACTCCATGCATTCCAACCAAGTCTGGACCTTAGTAGATCCACCAGAAGGTATTGTACCTATTGGATGCAAATGGATCTACAAAAGGAAGATAGGTTCGAATGGAGAGGTAGAGACCTATAAGGCAAGGCTTGTGGCGAAAGGGTATAGTCAGTGCGAGGGCATTGACTATCAGGAGACCTTTTCACCTGTAGCCATGCTAAAAGTCCATTCGAACATTGCTTGCCATTGCAGCATTTCATGATTATGAAATCTGGCAGATGGATGTGAAAACTGCTTTCCTAAATGGATATCTTGATGAAGATATCTATATGGAACAGCCTTTGGGTTTCACTTTCAGTGATGGAGATCACAAGGTCTGCAAGATGCAAAGGTCCATCTATGGACTAAAGCAAGCATCTCGGAGTTGGAACACTCTTTTCAACGATGCAATCAAAATGTTTGATTTCATCAAAAACGAAGAGGAACCATGTGTTTACAAAAGGGTTAGTGGGAGCGCTGTCGTATTTCTCGTACTGTACGTGGACGACATCCTCCTGATAGGGAATGATATTCCCATGCTAACCTTGGTCAAGGTCTGGTTGTCAAAAAGAATTCTCCATGATAGACCTTGGGAAAGCATCCTATATTTTAAATTAAGGTCTATAAAGATAGATCTAAGAGGATGCTTGTCCTATCACAGCATATGTACATAGAGGGAGTGCTAAAGAGGTTCAGCATGGAAAACTCCAAGAGGGGTCTCTTACCCCTAAGGCATGGAATTCATCTCTCCAAGAAGATGTGCCCCAACACATCTGAAGAGATTCAACGCATGAGCAAGATACCCTATGCATCAGCAATAGGGAGCCTCATGTATGCCATGCTATGTACAAGACTTGATATAGTACATGCTGTGAATGTCACGAGCATATATCAATCAGATCCAGGCAAAAAGCACTGGATAGCTGTGAAGAACAGTCTTAAGTACTTGAGAAGAACTAAGGACATGTTCTTGGTCTTTGGAAGAAGATCAGAGTTGAAGGTAGAAGGATGCACACATATTGATGATAGAAAGTCTACATCAGAATATGTGCAATGGTGGTTCAGTAAATTGGAAGAGTTCCAAACAACCGATCATTATAGATTCTATCTTAGAAGCTGAATGTTACGCCGTCTCTAAGGGTGCAGTGGAAATCTTTTGGTTTAAAAGGTTCATTGCAGAGTTAGGTGTAATGTCATCAGATGTCATAAACACTCTACTGCGATAACAAAGGCACCATAGCACTAGCTAAGGAGCCAAAGGTCTCACCAAAAATCGAAGCACATAGAGCGGTAGTTTAACCTAATAAGCGACTACCTCGAAAGAAAATAAGTAGAGGATCAGAGAGTAGACTCCACAGAAAATGTGGCGGACCCATTCACTAAGCAGCTAAGTCGGCAGAAAAACTAAAGCACATCTTGAGAAGATGGGGCTTAGGTTTATGGCTGATTGGCTTTAGTGCAAGTGGGAGATTGTTAGAAGTATGCCCTAGAAGCCAATCTGGCTGACACATTGTTAATTCTAGGGACATAATTTTGTACTTGACTATTTATTATTGAATAAATAAAAGGCATCTTTTCATTCATATTGTTTATGTGTCTATGAATCGTCCAAGAAATTAATAAGATGATGATGCATATTCTCAAGAGTTGAGAATTTGAGCCATGTATCATTGGTGATTAATTTCTAAATGCTCCTGACCAATGGATCATCATGAGGACGGTGATCGATCCGATCAGTGCACAGATCACTTTCCTTCTGGATGGACGAGACTTGAGTCCACAGTGTAGGGACACTGAAGTGATAGTGCAGGTGCTTGTTAGAGAACAAGGGTACTGAGCGTGACCAAGACAAGAAGTCACTTGGATGTCTATCCACTCGTCAGTGACTTGCTTGATGTTGCAGTAGTGTGACTGGTCCTTTGACCTGCGGTGCTTCGGCTACTCACAGTGAGGTTATTGTAGTTTGACTGCACACATACATGGTCTCTAGCCATATGGGTCCATGCAGTGTAGATTGGCTGCAGTAGGTTCACTGTAGGAGTAGGGTATGCACCTATAAGGAATCTATCGACCTTGATAGATAAGGAGTGATCCTATGTGATTTGTTAGACTGAGTTCTAAGACCTTGGCCAGGGCAGTAATATAAAGTGGAGAAAGAGTTTTTTCACTATCGAACTCAAGTCAAATAAATCTTCACATATGACAGACGATGGGGTTTGACGAGCTGTCCATGACCTCCGTCCTGTAGGGATCCACGATAGTAGGACTGTATCACACGATAACTGCACCTAGAGGTTCATCATTCTATTCTACTGGGTAGCCACTACATGCTGCTAGGTGTCACTGGTGGATGGTGGGACTCACAGGAATTATCTCGATGATCGATAAACCCTAATGAGTAGAGTTGGAATCGTTCCAATCCATTGAAAGGAGTTTTCAATGATATTGTGATAGAGATCATAATATATCTCACTACCAGTCAGAGTAGAACCTATGGGGTCACACACATTAGAAGTATTGACCGATCCGATAGTTGAATCGTGATTAGGAATCACAAGTAATCAATTAGATTGATATTCAGAAGAAGAAGGAACAAAGGGAATTAATTAATTGGACTTAAACGCAAATCCTACTTCGAGTAGGATTCCTAGAGTCCTAATTGGATTAGGACTGGGAATCCTAGTTGGAGTAGGACTGGGATTCCTACTTGGAATAGGATTCCTACAATCCTAATTAGATTAGGAGTTTTGAATTAAAATTGGATTCCTACTTGGAGTAGGATTCCTAGAGTCCTAATCGGATTAGGACTTCGGATTCAAATTAGAGTCCTAATTGGATTAGGACTAAAATTAAATAAGTCCTAATTTGATTAGGGTTTCTTAAGTTCTAATTAATTATTAATCTAATGAATCAACATGACTCCTAATTGGGTTAGGATTGAAGAGTTCAATTGAGTCATGGTTCACTCAAGTTCTAATTGGATTAGGACTAGTATAGATTGAACCCAATTGATTCATGATTTGGTTAAACCCTAATTGGATTGGGACTAAACCAAATTAGGGCCACCCAATCCTCATTAGATGAGGATTAGGGCAACACAAAAGGGAGGGGCTCACGCCCCTCCCCTTTCTCCTCCTTGGTGCGGCAACACAAGAGGGGCCGGCGCCCCTCTTGGAAAGCAATCAAGGGCTCCTAACTTGTAGGAGCCCTTCATGCTTTAAAAAGGGGTGAGGGCGGCAGCTAGGGCGCCCAAGAGTTTTTCCTCTTCCCTTGGAGCCGTGGCCACCCTCTCCCTCCCTTGGTTCAGCCGCCAGCAAGAAGAAGGGAAAAAGAAGCCATGGCGCCCTCCTCTTCCTCCTTTCCTCCTTCCAACGCAGGAAAAAGAAAGTAGGCTGCAGGGGCTTTGCTTCTTCCTCTTCTTCATCCTTCTTCTTCCTCCTCTCAAGTATATTCAAGAGTTGAAAGAAAGAGAGGAGATCAGCCATCAAAAGTTATCTCTGCAAGGGAGCTAGCACCCCGGTGAGATAGAGAGATTGGATCGGATTCTGCTTCGTGTGGATACCCGTAGAGGCCGGACACTTGAACGGCTTCAAGCGAACCCTCTTCCAGAAATCCTACGATCATCAGATAGTGGTGAAGTTCTACCCACTCAAAGGTAAGTAGTAGATCTGAAATTAATCATGTCTTTTAATTTTAATCTTCCCTTTAGATTTCATAAAACTGAGTTAGAGAACTCTAGAAAATTTTTGAAATCTACGTTCCCTAGAACGTTCATGAGATGAACGCCCCCGCACGTGTCTTTCCGCTGCGATCGTCGCAACGCGTGTGGGGGTAATCCAACATCACTATGCATCATAACAAACCCAAATGACAATAGTTTAGTTTTTAAAGGAATAAGACGTGGAAATGTGTATGTTGTAGACCTTGAGGATCTTGCCAAACACAACCCATGTTTAGTTGTTAATGAAACTAAGGATAATGATGCTAGTTGGTTATGGCACCGTAAGTTAGGTCATGCAAGCATGGACACAATATCTAGACTAGTTAAAAGAGATTCTGTGATAGGTTTGCCAAAATTAAAATTTGAAAAGAATAAAATATGTGAAGCATGTCAATTTGGCAAACAATCAAGGAACTCCTTTAAATCTATAAATTGTGTCTCTACCTCTAGACCTCTAGAACTACTACACATGGACCTCTTCGGACCAACTAGAACCACAAGTCTAGGAGGAAATAAATATGGTCTAGTTATCGTAGATGATTACTCTAGATTCACTTGGGTTATGTTCTTAGCACATAAAGATCAAGCTTTTTCAGTCTTTAAAAAGTTTCATAAGGAAGTAACAAATGCTAGAGATTCTTCAGTCATAGCCATTAGAAGTGACCATGGAACCGAATTTGAAAATCAGTTATTCGATGAGTTTTGTAGTAAAAAGGGGATAACTCATAATTTTTCTGCACCTAGGACACCACAACAAAATGGAGTTGTGGAGAGGAAAAATAGAACTCTAGAGGAAATGGCTAGAACTATGTTATGTGAAAGTAACCTCCCTAAGTACTTTTGGGGAGAAGCCATTAATACTTCTTGTCATATATTAAATAGAGTTCTATTAAGACCCATTATAAAGAAAACACCTTATGAACTTTGGAAAAACAGAAAACCAAAGGTAAACTATTTTCATATCTTTGGATGTAGGTGTTTTGTTCATAATAATGGGAAAGATAATCTAGAAAAATTTGACTCTAAATCTGATGAGGGCATATTCTTAGGGTACTCTACAACTAGTAAAGCCTATAGAGTCTTTAATAAAAGAATCCTAGTCATAGAAGAATCTATACATGTTGTTTTTGATGACTCGAGTGATATCTCCTCTAGTAAGAGAGTTAATTTTGATGATGATACGGAAATTCTTGAAGAAAAGATTGATGAGATGACATTACAAGATAACAATCAAAAATTAATTGAAGATGCATCATCAAGCCAAGAGACTATAGTAGATCATGGGCTAACTAAAGCTTGGAGGTATGCTCACGGGCATCCTAAGGAATTAATTCTAGATGATCCGTCTCAACCTATTAGGACTAGAGCATCCCTTAGGAACTTGAATAATCATCTAGCCTTTGTTTCACATTTTGAGCCCAAACACATAGAAGAAGCTGAAAAAGATGTAAATTGGATAAATGCAATGCAAGAAGAATTAAATCAATTTACTAGAAACAAGATATGGAATCTAGTTGAAAGACCTTCTGAATATCCAATTATAGGTACCAAATGGATTTATAAAAATAAACTTGATGAAAATGGAATCGTAATAAGGAATAAGGCTAGACTAGTAGCAAAGGGCTATAATCAAGAAGAAGGTATAGATTTTGATGAAACCTTTGCTCCTGTAGCTAGACTTGAGGCTATTAGATTATTATTAGCATATGCATGCTCTAAGGACTTCAAACTATTTCAAATGGACGTAAAAAGTGCATTTTTAAATAGGTATATTAATGAGGAGGTATATGTAGAACAACCTCCTGGTTTTGAAAATCATCAATACCCTAATCATGTATATAAATTGAACAAAGCACTTTATGGTTTGAAACAAGCACCTAGAGCATGGTATGAGAGGCTTAGCAAATTCCTATTAGAACATGAGTTTTCTAGGGGAAATGTAGATACAACATTGTTTTTAAGGAAGAAAAACAAAGATATGTTGTTAGTGCAGATTTATGTTGATGATATCATTTTCGGTGCTACTAACAATCGCCTCTGCGAAGAATTTGCTGATTTGATGCAGAGTGAATTTGAAATGAGCATGATGGGAGAGCTGAATTACTTCCTTGGACTTCAAATCAAACAATCTGAAGAAGGCATCTTCATCAATCAAGCCAAATACATCAAGGAGATGCTCAAGAAGTTTGATATGGAGGGAAACAAGTCAATCAGCACCCCCATGAGCTCATCATGCAAATTAGACCAAGATGAATCAGGTAAATCTGTAGATCAGAAACTATATAGAGGTATGATAGGATCTTTATTGTATCTTACTGCAAGTAGACCTGATATCATGTTTAGTGTTTGCATGTGTGCTAGATATCAGTCTAATCCTAAAGAATCTCATCTAATTGCAGTCAAAAGAATCTTTAAATACCTAATAGGAACAAAGAATATAGGGTTATGGTATTCTAAAGAATCTAGCCTAAACTTAATAGGATACACAGATTCAGACTTTGCTGGATGTAAACTTGATAGAAAAAGCACCAGCGGGTCATATCAATTCCTAGGAGAAAACTTAATCTCATGGTTTAGCAAGAAACAAAATTCAGTTGCATTATCTACTGCTGAAGCTGAATATGTTGTAGCCGGGAGTTGTTGTGCTCAAATCTTGTGGATCAAACAACAATTGGAAGATTATGGCATTAAACAAGATAAAATACCCATTAATTGTGATAATACAAGTGCCATTAATCTAACTAAAAATCCAATTCAGCATTCAAGAACTAAACATATTGAGATAAGACATCACTTCATAAGAGATCATGTACTGAATGGTGATGTGACACTACAATTTGTTTGCACGGATGATTAATTAGCTGACATTTTTACAAAACCCTTAAGTGAAGAGAGATTTAGTGTGTTTAGGAGGGGTTTAGGAGTGATTGATCCATCCTAGTGGTGTTTTCCACTAGTTCATTGATTTTGATGATTAGATTGTGGTTAATTTAGAGTTTCTTTATAATGATCATCAAATCAGATCATAACTTAGTGATTTTTCCTCATTCGGCACGAACATAGCATGATTTTTAGGTGCGTGCCAGAGTTCGAGACGAGTCGAGTAAGTTTCAGAGTCGGCTCGTAAGGAGGAGTCGACTCGCACATTTACGGGAGTCGACTCGAAAACAATGGCAGCAGAGGGGGAGTCGACTCGCATACAGTCGGGAGTCGACTCGAGGTAAACAGGCGCATAAGGAGAGTCGACTCGCGCATATTTTGGAGTCGACTCGAGGTCGAGTCGACTCGCGACTCAGTGGAGTCGACTCGCAGTCGGGATCCGACTTTTTAACCCTAACTCCATCGTTTAGAAAACACATCTTTTCACCGCCGCCACTGTTCAAAACCCTAGAGTCGACTCCTAGAACGTCTCCGGCCGCCCCTAGGTCCTTTTTCCCGTTGATCCTTCATTGTCCATTAGGATTTCATACCATTCTAGGTCAATCATGCCTCGCAAAGCCACTGTCCCAAGCCGGAAGAGGCACCATTCCGCGACCGGTGCCGAGCAGCGTTCCAAGGCTCGGAACGACCCCGTGAGGCCACAACCTCCGGCTCGTTCCCCGCCGAGGGCCGTTCCCTCGAGGCCGTGTGCCGGGAAGGCGGTCTCCACCGGGAGATACGTCGATTTCGACTATCTCTCCCGGGAGGGCTTCACTATAGGAGATAGACTTAGGGCCCAGGGTTTAGAGTACTTTTGTTCCCTAGACCTCCCCACATACCCTGGCCTAATTAGAGAGTTCTATGGTACTGTCCATAGGGGGAATGGAAGAATAGAGGGAACCGTAGCCGGTGTCCCATTGTTTATTTCCGAGGATTTCATAGCCCAAATCCTCCACCTTCCACAGTTAGGGGTGGCTCCCACACACCTCGAAGATAGGACTGAGGCCCTTACGGCCATTCTAGGGCATCCACCTCAGTCCCCTTTAGATGAGGTGTCCGCCAGCTCACTTTCAGTTGAGATGCGGCTCCTCTTGAGCATCATTTCTCGGTCTTTGTTCCCAAAGACCGGACGGTTCGATTTTGTGTCTGAGAGGGACCTAGCCCTCATGTACTACATTCTTCAGGATACCCCCATAAACTTTCCCAAGATGATATATAGATACCTATGTGAGCCACTAGATAGACCTAGGCTCACCCTCCCCTATGGCATGATGTTCACCCTTATCTTTAGGGAGGCCGAGATCCCTATTCCTGAGGGGGAACCCTTTCGCGCATTGCGATGGACAGATCGCATGCGTCCGGGGACCCTACACAGGATGGGGTTTCGGAAGGTAGAGGGGACCTGGGTTAGGAAGTCTTCCACCTCCACACATACCACCAGACATTCCCCTAGTCCTGACCCAGACTCAGATTATCCTGACTTTCCCTCCACCTCTGCTCCCACCACCTCAGCCGGACCCTCCTCCTCAGCTCCACCTACAAATTGAAAGATTTTTCCTCTAAAAATCAAAAATTTCAGTTCAAAAACTTCAATGCATTAAAAGGAAATTCAGAGAATCAAAACAAAGTTGAATGCATATGTTGAGGGGGAGAATCTGAATTTTTAAGAAAGCTAAATCATTAAATATATATAAGCCAAACAATTGATTGCATGATATGAAGGCTTATATAATTCCAAATGAAATGGGGAGCTTTAATTCCAAAATTTATTGTTTCACACCTTTCAAGCTTGGATAAATTAAATAACCAGACACTTGAATTCATTTATGGATTTTATTTCCTTGTTTATTGAGCAATTCACTTTACATATACTCAATGTTTTGTCATCATCAAAAAGAGGGAGATTGTGGAGTGATTGATCATAACCCTATTTGATTTTGATGAGCTCAAAGCATCTGAGTATATCTCTTGTTTACTAATGAATTCAATTGAGTGTTTCAGTGAAAATCTTGTCTAAAGTGTTTCTAGACTTGGTTCATAATATTTTGGATAAGTTAAGAAGTCAGTTTGAACCAAAGTCTGAGACTCGAGTCGACTCCGGAGTATTACGAGTCGACTCCAAGCGTATCAGAATCACTGGCACGGGCTCGAGTCGACTCCGGATCATTACGAGTCGACTCCGACTGAGAACAGACAGACGAGCAGAAAGCATCAACTCAAAACCTGTCAGCGAGTCGACTCCTGAAGTGCGCGAGTCGACTCCGATGTTTACCGAGTCGACTCCGGAGTAGTATGAGTCGACTCTAAGGAGTTACAGACAGAAAAGTCAGAGAGCGAATTTCGACCCTGAGATTCGAGTCGACTCCTGTGGAACGCGAGTCGACTCCGATGGTTGGTAGGTCGACTCCAAAGAAAGCGAGAGTCGACTCTCAGTGGTTCACAAGGCAAAGGTCAGAGAGCAGTTTTCGGACTCTGAGATTCGAGTCGACTCCCGCAATGCGCGAGTCGACTCCGAGACAGCGCGACCCCAAAAAGACAGAAGACCGAATTATTGTCTCTGAGAGCCGAGTCGACTCCCAGACAGCTCGAGTCGACCCCAAGGCAGCGCTACACCAAAAAGGCAGAAGGCCATGTTTCGGAAACTGAGAGCCGAGTCGACTCCAGAACAGTCCGAGTCGACTCCAAGACTGGACGAGCCAAAAGACAGAAGATCGGGAGTTCGGGCTCTGAGCGCCGAGTCGACTCCCAGGATTGTCGAGTCGACTCGAGTGGGCCAGGTTGAAAATTGGCTCCGTGGAATTCATGGGATGAGCCGACTCCGAAAATGCCAAGTCAGCTCCAGAAGTTGGCGAGTCGACTCCGGGTCAAGTCGAGTCGACTCCCAGTCGAAGAGGCCACTTTAATTCAAATCCGGAACAGTTGCCGAGTCGACTCCAGAAAAGCATGAGTCGACTCCCGCTACAGCCGAGTCGACTCCTGATCGCGCGAGTCGACTCCGACCCCCAACGGACATATTGTCAGGTTGTGCAGAGTGTGCAGAACGGGCAGAAAAAGGTGTCTAACGGCTAGTTTCCGTGGGGGATGGCTTAAATAGCCACAGAGGACTGTAGCAAGGTAGAAAAGCACCATTCCATTCAAAGAAATCAAGCATTCATTCTCTGCATACTTGTCTTCAACGAAAAGAAGGAAGAGCGCCATTAACTCCATCCAACTTCCTCTTTCCAGCATTTAAAGAAGCCTCCTCCTGCATTCAAGTCGACCAGACATTCCAGAGGAGACTCAAAGTTCAAGAAGCCCTACTCTACTCCAACTCAAAAGTGTTTGAGGGCTCTTAACTTCTCTCTAGTTTATATTGTAGCAAATCTGCTTTTTAAGAAGCTCAGTTTTTCTGTTTGTTTCTTATTCTTTTCATATTGTCTTTGCTTGGTTCAATCGGGGGATTGAATCAAGGGTGTAGAGGTTGGTTGGTGAGCCGAGTGTAAAACCAACGTGTAAGGGTTCGATGTGATCCCGGAAAAACAATCGGGGTGGTTCTAGTCGGTGAGCCAGGAAAAACCGACCGAGTTCGTTGTGAGCTCGTAAAACAACAAGTTTGGTTGTGAGCTTGTAAAACAACCCGCTGTAATCCAAGGGGTTATAGTGAATTTCCAAGTGAGACTTGGGGAGTGGACGTAGGAGCAAGGGTTAGCTCCGAACCACTATAAAAGCCTTGTGTTTGTGATTGTTTGTCTCTTTCTTTTACTCTCATTTTATTCACAGCACATAGCAATTAATTAATCATCTTGGTAACGCATTAATTAGTCATCCACAACGTTTTAATTGCAAAATTATTTTAAAACCCAATTCACCCCCCCTCTTGGGTTGTCTATCTGGGCAACATAACTAATAATATATATTGTTATGTATTCTGCTTTCAGATCGAATTCATCACTTCTTCAATCTTCTAGTAGATTTTTGCATAGCATCAAGAGCTATACTATTCATAATGGACATGAAGATCTTTTATCGTTTGTAATGCTAATTACCAAATCAAATCAGTCCTTATATTGTCACATTGCCTCCTAGCATATACGGCCTGCATCACATAGAAAACTTTCAAAAGCTTCCTTTGATAAGGTTATCCTCTAGCCTTTGTGGTGCTAATGGTCAATATCATAAGGCCACTATATTTTTGCCCTTTACTCCTAGGCAAATCATCAAGAACTACTGTCGGCAAGGATTTGCCGACCTTACTAATGATCCTTTGAACCTCTCCATGATTGACAATCTTTACTTTTAGGAATGAACTAACTGATGTTAGGAATTGTGTCCTAAAAGTCAATTGTCAGCCTGTTGATGATTGAATTGTATATGAATTAATGAATTAATAAAAGATTATTTTACATTATTTATCGCATATATTTTGTACATCTTCTTGAACTCTTGAAATGTGATGAAGTCCTTAGAACTCATTTAAAAGGATAAAGAAGGATTCGTCAATGAGTCCTTAAACCTGTTCGTGACCAAACGATATGCTATTACCAGGACAATAGCATTATCAAGTATAGGTCGTTGTGTGCTATATCGTTGGTTGTCCTCTTAACCAAGGAGTATAGAGACACTGATATGTTACACAGATGAAGTGTAGGAGTACATTTCACTGAACATGACCAGTTTCGAAATGCTCTACTGTCAAGAGATGTTCCCAATGGATATGAGTATATGTGTCCCTCCGACCTGAGATCACCACGGTGACTAACAAGCAACTCACTGTACTTTGGTACCAAACTATCTGAGTTTCTAATTCAGTGACGAAAGGTTACTGGGTGCAGTCAAGTACTTGTGAAGTCGGTGTATGAGTCAAGATGGAATTGACCCCTCCTGGTGACAGGAGAAAATGCCCTTGTGTTCAATTTAGCAAAATCTTGACCAGGATAATTCTTGTGAGGAGTCACAAGATTTGTAAAGTTGAAACACATATTGGATGAACTGATTAAAGAGTTGACCGTGAACTCTGAAGTCATTCTAGGCATTTGGAGTCATAGGGATGAATTATACGGTAACTATAGTCCAAGGGTTCCAGAATATTGCTTTGCAATCATTCAACCTATCCGGACGTCGGGTACCATTGCTAGATGGTCACTTCGATTAGTACAGAAAGTTGTTCTTGTGCTACCGGCTTAGGTTCGAACCTATGGGGTCATACGTATAGAAGTTTCTAGGTTGATCAAATGACTGATTGATGATTAAGAATCATTCAGGGGTAATTTGGTCAATTCGATTAACAAATTACCCTAAGCAAAAGTTGCAATAAAATAATTATTGAATTATTGAAGGATTAATTAGCAATTAGATTGTTAATAAACTCAATTTTATTGAATGATTGGGCTTAGGTTGAGCCAAATTGAATAGGATTCAATTTGGGCTACATTAGGGTTTGACCTAATTGAATTGGGTTCGATCCAAGTAGATTGAGCTTGACACAATTAATAGGACTGACCCAATTAGATTGGGTTTGACCCAAGTCAATTAGAAGTCCTTATTTGATAAGGATTATGAGTCCAAAAATTTAGAATTAGATAAAAAGAAGAATCCCTAAATTTTAGGAGTCTAGCTTTATCTCTTGGTGAAGATTGACACCTCATCCTTATCCCCTTGGTAATCCTTCTTAGAGAAGGAGTATTCCACAAAATTAAGAGGAATTATTCCCCTCTTATCTTTCGTATTTCTCAAAATTTTTGGAGAAATTATCAGCCAAATAAGTTGGCAAAAATATAGGTGTGGCGTGGGGGGTCCAAGGCTATAAAAGGACCTCTACGCCTAGGGTTCAAGAGATGCTTCTTTGGGTTTTCAAAAGGATTCTGAAAATTCTGAGATTGGACCATCCTCCTCTTCTCCTTCCTATCCTTCATCTCCATCCTTCATCCCTTCAAATAAAAATCAAAGGTTGAGTGCTTCGAAGGAGAAAGGATCATCCATTGTAGCACCTCTGCGCGAGCTAGCACTTCCGTGGAGGATGATCTTCCTAGAGCTTGGCATGGACTATCCGTAGAGGCCGGATGCGTGTGCAGCTATAGAAGGTGATCAAGGCATCATCAAAGTTCTCAAAGCAAAAAGGTATGAGATCTGATCTCATTAGAAATTAGGATTAGAAATCAACTAGGTTGTTGAAATTCTGCATGACTACATATTAGACATAGAATCATGCATACTTGTTTAGGATTAATGTTTAAAATATTGGATTTATTTTTGTTGTAGAGATATGATCTCTAGCATGCATAAGAATTAAATATTTTAATCCATGCTTCTGCTATAAAATTTTTAAAGATATACGCATGCGATCACTAGGGTTCCTAATAGTGGTATCAGAGCCACAGGTTCAAAATAGTTTAAACATTTATGCCTAAATTTTTTTTCTAATCCTAATAGTCAAGTATTTCAATTGGAATGATCACCAGACCATTCAGTCATAAGACAAAGAAGGGTTCATAACTCTCTTTTTCCATTCAATAGGATCTCTTATGGCATGTAGGGGTGCCACTATGATCCAATCCTTGAAGATGAACCACGAAAAGAAGATTAAAAGTAGTTTTAATCTTTGTAATTAAATATAAAATCATAGATATGTTTATATTAGATCTAAAAGAGATTTATGATTGATTTAATTATAATTTTTATATAATAAATCAGATCTGAAAATTAGATGCATATGATGTATGTTGTTTAGATTAAATTCATGTTAGTTTGTATATATGATGTACGAACATAAATCAAATAAGTTTTAAACATAAATTAAATATAAAATCAGAATGTTTAATTGACAAACTCAGATCTGAAGATAAGTTTTAAAAACTAAAAGTTTGTAATTAACATGTGATTCAAGACTTATACAATGATCTGAAATTTTTCATAAACCTATACTTAATTGAGAATTAAGTGATCTAGAATTGTGAATTGAAATCTAATTGACATTGCATAAATCTTGGGAGTATTTGGGTTAGCTCAAATCAAGTTGTAGTGAACTAGGTTAGACCTAGGGTTAAAATCAAAGATGGACTAATTGGAGTAATTGATCAAATCTAACTAAGTAGTAATTAAATTAGCTCAAGGATACTTAATCAAATACAATAGTTGTACTTGATCAAGTCCATGTCTTTGATTAGACCAAATGGAACTTGATTGAGGCTCAGTGGTTGAGGCCGAGTAATTAGGATGGTCAAAATTAAAATTGATTAACCACTCGGCGTCTAAGGTAAGTTTGGCAGTTTTGACTTGTGGTTTTTAATTGGGAGCTACTCGCACTGATTCGTCTTTATCGCGTTAATGGCATATCCTTCTCACCGATCTCACTTACCTGGCCGACTTGGTCAATTATTTTTTATTAGATCACTTAATGATTCGAGTTAACCCATGCCTATAAGAAAAATCAGTGTGACTGATTTAGGTGCCTAAGAACTAGGTTGAATATAGTTCCTTTTTTAATCTAACTTGGTGAAGTCAGTGGGAGGATCAAGATTAACCGGTTCTTCTCTCCTCTTTTCTCTATTAAATCAAATTCTCTAAAATTATTAGGTTCCTAAAATAAAATAGTTATAACTAGCTCAAAACCTTCCATTAAGTTGAATGATAATGGGTCCAATGGTTCGATAATAATTAGAGGCGCCACACGCCTGGTGTTTATCGGCCATTGAAATTATCATCCATAATATGATAATCCAATTGTGCTCTCTGATAGGTAATTAGGTTAGCCGAGCCATACTCGGGCCTGGCTATTAGTTAGTGAGTTACATTGAACTCTGTCATGTTAATGGTTGGACCTAACCAGGACTTTCAATGGAGGTGCCACACGCTTGCTGAAGTGGTGCCTGGGGCAAAATTAACACTAAAAATTGTTTAGATGAAATAATTGGTTAAGAACCTACCCATTGATGCATATGAGTTAGCCGAGCCATACTCGGGCCCATATGCGATCATGTGGATTCTAGTGCCCACTAAAGGATTAGGGTAATTCTTCGAATTGAATGTAGAGGTTAACGATTTGTATAAAATAGTGGAAGATATGCTAAAAAAATGTGGATTCTAAAGTTCAAGATTTTGGATCTAATTAATTCATATACTAATAAGGTTCATGAATTTTCTTTATACAGAAATGGCCACAAATTTGTCACTCTGATCCCTATTAGATAGCGACAAATTGACAAGACCAACTTTAACAAATGGCTTAGAAAGCTTAAGATAGTCTTAGAGCACGAACGGACTTGGTACGTTTTGACAGATCCGACACCTGAGCAGCCCGCACCCAATGCCCGGAGAACGGTCCAAGAAATTTATCGAAAATGGTTCAATGACCGAGTCATAGTCCGGTGCATTATGTTAGCTGTGATGAGCGATGAGTTCAGTCATAGATTCGAGAACACTCAATCCGAAGATATGCTTCAAATGTTGAACGAGTCTTTTGGCATTTCCGACGATATTGAAAGGCATAAGACCAGTTGTGCCATTTTCAGCGCCCGAATGAAGGATGGGGCTTTAGTTACTGATCATGTACTGTACATGATCGAGTTAATTGAGTGCCTAAATACTCTCGGATTTCTCCTGCACGATTAACTGGGAAGGATGCGATTCTGAATTTCCTCCCAGGATCTTATCGGCCGTTCTTTACTCATTATAGAATGACAAAGCCTGCAGTTAATTACCATGGATTACTGAAATTACTGCAGACCTTTGAGAAAGACCATCAGCTCCAAAAGGAGTCGGTGCATGTGGTGGGAGGATCATCTAGAGGGCGTCCTCCCTTTAAGAAAGGAAAGAAGAAGAAAAATAAGAACAATAAAGTGCAATGTGCTAAGACATCTAACTAGAGTCAGACCAAGAAGAAAACCGACCAGAGTCAGGCAGAATGCTTCTATTGTAAGAAGCAGAGGCACTCGAAGAGGAACTGTCCTCAGTACATTGCCTCATCTGATCCGAATAGACCGAGCAAAAGAAAAGTACAAACAGTTGCAGATCAAGATACTTATATGATAATACCATGTAATTTCTCTATTTGTGATAATTCAACCTGGGTATTGAATACTGGAAGTTTGTTTAACATTTGCAATTTGTTGCGGGGACTTCAGGTTAGTGAAAGATTTGGAGACAGCGAAAGATTCCTGAACGTCGGAGATGGAAGATCAGTTCCAGTTCTAGCTTTAGAAACTCTCAAATTAGTTTTCAAGATGTTTTTAATGAATGTTATTTCTGTAGGCCTTTTGGACAAGCATGGTTATAAAATTTCAATAAAGAAGAGTTAGTGTGATATCATTATGAATAGTGTTACTATAATGATGGACAATTGAGTAATGGCATTTACATATTATCGCAATCTGTTAATGTAATGTACACGTCAAGTAAGTGCCCTAGAATAGATAGTGTCTCCAATGTCTACCTTTGGAATTGTAGACTAGGTCACATTAACAAAAAAGGATAAACAGGTTAGCTCAAGAGAATATCCTCAATGTTGATGATTGTGAATCATTGACCACCTGCGCATCGTTTCTTCTTGGAAAGATGACCAAGTCACCTTTTACTAGAAAAGGTGAACGAGTAAATGATATATTGAGCCTTGTACATTCTGATATATGTGGGCCAATAAGCACAAAAGCCAGAGGTGGATATTCTTATTTCATTATGTTTACTGACGACCTATCTAGGTATGAGTATATCTATCTTATGAGACATAAGTCCGAATTGTTTGAAATGTTCAAACTATTCCATAATGAAGTAGAGAAATAAAGTGGAAAGAGTATTAAAACTCTTTGGTTAGATCGAGAAGGTGAATACCTCACCAGTGAGTTTATAACATATCTAGGAGAGAATGAGATCCTCTCTTAGTGGACTCCTTCTGGTACACCTCAATATAATGGAGTGTTAGAAAGGAGAAATCAAACCTTATTAGACATGGTTCGATCCATGATGGGGTATGCTAGTCTGCTAATATCCTTCTGGGGATATGCGCTCGAAATAGCTTTCTATATTCTTAATAAAGTTCCGAGTAAGTTTGTGACTAAAACACCACATGAGATGTGAATAGGGCGTAAACCGGTGCTCACTCACCTTAGGGTTTAGGGGTGTCCAGCCTACGTCAAACGTTTGAAACCAGACAAACTTGAAGCTAGGTCTGATAGATGTTTCTTTGTCGGCTATTCAAAAGAAACTAAAAGTTATTATTTCTATCTTGTTGAAGAACAAAAGTTGTTCGTTAGCAATAGAGCTGTCTTCTTGAAGAAGGAATTTCTTGAAAAAGGAACTAATGGTTCTAATGTTGAACTTGAAGAAATTCAACATGTAGAAGAACCGATACCACCTACTGAACCATTAGAAACTGATTTGATTAGATCAAGCCCAGAACCCATTATAGAAACATCCTTAAGGCGATCTGGTAGAGTACCACGTCAGCCGGACAGATACTACGGTTTTTGGTCCGGGATGGGGATCCTGTTGAGCTTGATGAAATGATGAGGATTCGATCACTTATATGGATGCAATGTAAAGGAACGACTCCGATAAATGGCTGGAAGCCCTGCATTCCGAAATGGAATCCATAGAGGTCAATAATATATAGACATTGGTTGACCCACCCAAAGGAATAAAATCCATACGGTGCAAATAGATTTTCAAAAGAAAAAAGGGCGCAGACGGAAAGATGGAGACCTACAAAGCCCGTCTGGTTGCCATGGGAGATCGTCAACATTATGATATTGACTATGATGAAACGTTTTCTTCCGTGACAATGCTCAAATCTATTCGAATTATGCTTACTATAGCAGCACATTTTGATGATGAAATCTGGCAGATGAGAAAACCGCCTTATTAAATGAAGATTTGGAAGAAGAGGTATATATGATACAACCTGAAGGTTTTACATCTGCAGATAAATCAAAAGTGTGCAAGCTTCAGAGATCCATATATGGATTAAAGCAAGCTTCTTGGAGTTGGAACATAAGTGTTGATAAAGTGATCAGAACGTATGGCTTCATTAAGAATGAAGAAAAACCTTGCATATATAAATGGGCTAATGGTTCAGTAATTGTATTTCTTGTTTTGTATGTGGATGATATTCTCTTGATCGAGAATGACATCCCTGCATTACAAAGAATAAAAGTTTGGCTATAATCACAATTCTCCATGAAGAATTTGGGAGAAGCATCCTACATCCTAGGGATGAAGATCTATAGAGATAGATCTAAAAGGTTGCTTGGGTTGTCCTGAAAAGGTTCAGCATGATGAATTTCAAGAAAGGCTATTTTCCGATGGACCATGGAATTCAGCTCTCTAAAAAGGATTATCCGACAACTCCTCAAGAAAGCGAGACTATGAATATAATTTCATATGCTTCAGCAGTGGGATCTATTATGTATGCAATGACATGTACCAGACCAGATGTAGCATACTCACTAGGGGTAGTGAGTAGATACCAATCTGATCCAGGTAGCAACCACTGGAAGGTTGTAAAAATCATTCTTAAGTATTTAAGAAATACTAAGGACCGATGACTTGTCTATGGAGATGCTGACTTGAAATTAGTGGGATACACTGATCCCAGTTTTCAGTCAGATCAAGATGACAACAAAAGTATGTCAGGTTACATCTTTACCCTGAAAGGTGGTGCTGTCTGTTGGAAAAGTTGCAAGCAATATACTGTGACTGATTTAGTGTGCGAAGCAGAGTACATTGTTGCATCCAATGCCGCCAAGGAAGCTGTATGGATGCAAAAGTTCATCACCGAGCTTGGAGTGGCACCCTCCATTGATGGTCCAGTTTCACTATTCTGTGATAGCACTGGAGCCATTGCTCAAGCAAAGGAACAAAAAGCACATCAGCAAACCAAGCACATTCTGCGGCGATATCATCTTGTTCGAGAGATAGTAGAACGAGATGATATAGATCTTCAGAAGATTGATGAAAAGAAAAATCTGGCCGACCCATTTACTAATGTCCTCGGTATCAAAGAGTTCAACGATTAGAAGTCAAAGATGGGTATACGATACTGTACCGATTGGCTTTAGTCCAAATGGGAGTTGCTAGGAATTATGTTCTAAAAGTTAATCGTCAGTGTGTTGATGATTGAATTGCATATAAATTACTGAATTAATAAAAAAATATTTGGCATTATTCATCGCATATATTTTGTACATCTTCTTGAACTCTTGAAATGTGATGAAGTCCTTAGGACTCATTTAAAAGGATAAAAGAGGATTTGTCTATGAGTCCTTAAACCTGTTCGCGACCAAACAATATGCTATTACTAGGACAATAGCATTATCAAATATAGGTCGTTGTGTGCCATATTATTAGTTGTCCTCTTAACCAAGAAGTGTAGAGACACTGATATGCCACACAGGTGAAGTGTAAGAGTACATTTTACAGAATGTGATCAGTTCCAGAATACTCTATTGTCAAGAGATGTTCCAAGTGGATATGGGTATATGTGTCCCTCCGACCTGAGATCACTATGGTAACTAGTAAGCAACTCACTGTACTTTGGTAGCAAACTATTTGAATTTCTAATTCAGTGACGAAAGGTTACTGGGTGCAGTCAAGTACTTGCGAAGTCGGTGTGTGAGTCAAGAAGGAATTGACCCCTCCTGGTGATAGGAGAAAATTCCCTGTGTTCAATTTAGCAAAACCTTGGCTAGGGTAATCCTTGTGAGGAGTCACAAGATTTGTAAAGTTGAAATACATATTGGATGAACTAATTAAAGAGTTGACAGTGAACTCTGAAGTCATCCTACGCATTTGGAGTCATAGAGATGAATTATACGGTAACCATAGTCCAAGAGTTCCAGAATATTATTTTGCAATCATTCGACATATCCGGACGTCGGGTACCATTGCTAGATGGTCACTTCGATTAGTATAGAAAGTCGTTTTTATGCTATCAGCTTAGGTTCGAACTTATGGGGTCACATGCATAGAAGTTTTTAGGTTGATCAAATGGCTGATTGATGATTAAGAATCATTCAGAAGTAATTTGATCAATTCAATTGACAAATTACTCTAAGCAAAAGTTGCAATAAAATATTGTTGCCCAGAGGTGCAGCCCAAGAGGGGGGGTGAATTGGATCTTTTAAAATTAATAAAGTGAAGTGAATGAGTTACTGAAATCTTCTAGTAACTTGGAGATTTAGCAGCAGAATTAATGTAGCACAAATAAACCAGTAAATAAGATAAGGAATGTAGTTAGAAATATGCAGTGGAAGAAGAGAAGCAAGTCACACACAAACATAAGGATATATAGTGGTTCGGTGCACTTCTAGCACCTACATCCACTCTCCAAGCCTCACTTGAGATTTCACTATAATCCAGCAGATTACAACCTGATTATTTTCTGGACTCACAATCAAAAATCCAGTTGGTTTTTCCAAACAACCAACTGAAAACCTATCATCGTTTGTTTTCCTGGGCTCACAAACAACCCAGTTGGTTTTCATACAAACCAACCAAAAACTTTATACTATTTGTTTTTCCGGGGTCACAAACAACCCAGTTGGTTTTCAGACAAACCAACCAAAAACTTTTTTCCTTACGGAATACTCCCGATTCAACAACTTCCAATCAAGGCTTGGAAGAGTCTTTACAAGTTTTAGACAGTGAAACTGTTACAGCAATAGATAATCCAAATAAATGAATGCTGCAACTAGAAAACATAAAACTTTAGAGAATATAGAATAAATCAATAGAAATAAAAGCTGAAGCCGATGAAGAGGTTGGCTGTGGAAGAGTGTCCCAATGCTTGAACACCAGCTTTTCTTGATGCAATGAGAAGCTTCGACTGATTTTCTCACAAGAAAAGGTTTCTGAAGAATGTCGGTGAGGATGATGAACTTTTTAGATCTTTTTCTTCTTTCTTTTTGATCTTGTAGTCTCTTCTTTTTGATTATGTTTCTTTCCTCGTTGTCTTTTCTTTCTGAGATTCCCTTTAATTTATAGACGAGTTCATTAGAGGGATTTGATTTTCTTTCTTTCCGTTCTGATTGAAATCTTTTTTGTTACAGAAGAAGATAAAAGTTGTTACAAGCTTTCCATTGTGGTCCCAGCAGTACAGGGGTCGACTCATGTAACTCAGCGGTTGACTCATGTTTATCCTGGGTCGGCATTTCAAGATATTGAGACGGCTCTTGCTGTTGCAACTTCAAAGGGTCGACTCTTTAACCATAAGGGTCGACTTATCCTCTTCAGGAGTCGCCTCTTCAAACACGAGGGTTGACTCTTCAAACACAAGGGTCGACTCTTTAATGTCGGGGGTCGACTCATTTGGAACAAGGGTCGACTCTTCAAATCTTGTCTCAGGCGATAAAAGCTTTCTGTTTACTTTGAACTACAAAGGGTCGACTCATATTTTGCGGAGGTCGATTCATTGACTATGCCACTAGAAGAAAACGTGCCAGAGTCAACTGAAACTTGTCCTTTTTGCTTAGGGATCGACTGAAGTGTCTCAAACAGAAAACTTTAGACTTCATCTTTGATCTCTATGGATTGGATCAAGATCATTTTCCTTTTAGAACATATCCAATAAAGTGTTCATTTTGCAGTGCTTCATTTTTTTCTGATTTTTCTTGACTTATAAAACTTCATAATTAAGTCAACATCATTAGTACACAACATTATCTCAAGTATTTTGTAATTATCAAAATTCATCCTTTAGGGTTGACAATCTTCCCCTTTTTGATAATGACGAAACCATTGAGTCTAAAAGAATTTAACAATAAATTTTGGAGCAATTATAAGAATTTTGTAATGAAGTTCAGAGCAAATATGACATTCAGAGATATATGCATAATTTTAACAAGTTGAGAAGAAAATCTCCTCCTATCAGTTACAAATATTTAAATTATGCAGAGTTCTTTTTCTTCTTCTTTTCTTAAGATTTTTTTTTTGGCAGTACCATTACCATTCTATATATATTACCATTTAAATCTCCCCCAATATATTACCATTAATGTCATATATACTTTGGAATTCTTTTCTTCTTTTCTCATCTCAGTTTGGAATTCTTTTCATATATCTCCCCCTTTTTGTCATCAACAAAAGGAAGGAAAAAAAATGATTTCAATTTTCCTCTTTTTGTGAGTTTAAGCATTAAGGATTAAATAACAGCTGTGTTAAGGAGAGAAGGTATCAAACTAAATATTTTTTTAATGTATCAGAGCAGCATACAATTCAAAAAAACGTATATTTCAAGAAAGGTAAATATTCATTGCAATTGATAAATAAAGTACACTTGATAAATCAAAATACAATTGGTATTATGTTTAGTCCACATACAAATGTGCCAAAAAGATATGAAACGAAGCTCAATACTAAGTTTTTTTTGAAAATATGGGGTTCAGTCTAGGTTCAGTCTAGGTTTAAGGTTTTGAAGATGAAGGTCCAGACTGATCTTTCTCTTGCTCTTCCATCAGCTTATCAATCTTGTTGTTCATTTATGAAAAAGAGCCAATAAGGTGAGAATGTTCTTCTTTTAGTTCTTGCAGAGAATCTTGAAGAGAATTTTCTTGTTCTTTCAAGTGTTCTTCAATTTCAGCAATTCTCCTCTATTGATTAGCTGCCAGTTGCCTCAATCCTTACAGTTCGACTTTAACTTCTTAGGTCAAGTTAGTGAGATCATTGACTTTGCTAAAACAGACTCCAGAATTAATCAGTGTTGTAATGATGTTGTCACCAATAGCTTTTAACTGCCACTTCTCAAGTCTGAGTGGAGGATCTGATGGTCTTTGTATTGGTGGAGGTTGACTGACTGGAGGCTCTTTTGGAGGTACTTTAGTAGGAATTCTTTTGCCTTTAAGTGGTATCAAAGTGTTTTGACCACTTTCATCTTGAATTTCTTTTCCTTTATAAATCCATTTTCCTTCAGCTTTGACAAATTCCATTCTCTTCAATGATTTGTCATTGTAGACATCTGAATATAGTAATTCCTTCTTGATCTCTCCTTCTAAATTCAAATTGAAGTACATGAAAGCTAATGCCAGAACCATACCATAGGGAAGTGAAGCTCTTTTTCTCTATCCTTGAGCTTCCATGCATCTGATTATCACGTAGGGTAGATTGAGTGGCAATCCTTGAATGATATGGTGCATGACCAGTATGTCTCTTTCTGAGATATGATCAAATTTTCCTATCTTTGGGTATAGCATCTTGTTGATCATGTGATGCAACAGATGCATCTCGGCATTCAGTTGATTGGCACTGACTTCAGTCCAATCTTCTGTGATTTTTCTATTCAAAATGGTGCTTACCCCTACTTTTCGGTGTTCTAAGTGATCTGAACTTTCACCATCATTGGGAATTCGAAGAGCATCCCTAAGAATTTCTTCAGAAATTAAGATATGAGTATCTTTAACCTTGGATGAGATCTGACCTTACCCAAATCGTGCATTTTTGTAGAATTCTCGTACCAAGTTTGGGTAGGCCGGCACATTCAGTGAACACAAGTACTCCCAACCCATCTCCTTCAAATTTTGACCTAGTGGGAAGTTCTCCTTTTCTAAAAACTCAAAATCCACTCTTCTTCCAGTAGAGACATTTCTTATGGAAAGGGAATCTTGCTTTGAAACCGAAGACGGAGGAGACAGAGGAGCCGAATCTGGCTGAGGTGGCGGCATTTCTTGTCTTTGTGGATTCACAGCTTTCTCTACCTTGGCTTTTGTTCTCCTCCCAATTTGAGGAGTGATACTCTTCTTCTTTGGTCCAGATGTGAGTTGCTTTCTTCTCACCATTGGAAGATCAATCGGGACCTCGGAAAGGTTTTCTAGAATTTTGGAGGCTTTCTTTGTTTGAAAGGATGTTTGAGGGCTGAAAACGTTCTAAAGGAAATGAGACGTTTCAGGTCTAACGTTTCAGAGAGAGAACATTTTTAAAAGCCGTTACAAATAGTTTCACTTTGGTCGACTCATTTAACTTATGAGTTGTCTCCTGTAGGTTATGGGTCGACTCTTGTAACTTATGAGTTGTCTCCTGTAGGTTAGGGGTCGACCCATGCAAGTGATGAGTCATCCCTTACTATATGAGTCGACTCCTCATTCACATGAGTCGTCTCTTCAAACAGTTCAAGAGACAAAATGTTTTTAAATAAGATTTAAAAATTGATTTCAAATCACATATCAAATCAACTAAAATTAAACCAATAATAATCAATCAAAATATGCAATTTAACATTCATAATCAGTCATTAAAATGGATCACAAATGCATAATTCACCTCTAAATTTACAAAAGACTTCTTCATTGAGAGGTTTAGTGAAAATATCTGCAATTTATTTATCAATACTTATAAATTCGATTTTTATATCTCCATTTTGAGCATGATCTCTTATGAAATAATATCTGATTTCTATATGTTTAGATCTTGAGTGTTGTATGGAATTTCTAGTCAGATTTATGGCACTAGTATTGTCACACCTTATAGGAATTGTATTTTGTTTTATGCCATAGTCCTCGAGTTGTTGCTTAATCCATAGGATTTGGGCACAGCAACTTTCTGCAGCAATATATTCTGCAGCAATATATTCAGCCTCAGATGTAGATAGTACTATGAAATTTTGCTTCTTGCTAAACCAAGAGATTAAGTTTGATCCAAAAAATTGACAAGTTCCACTTGTACTTTTTCTATCTAATCTACAACCAGCAAAATCAGCATATGAATATCCAATTAAGTCAATTGTAGATGCCTTAGAATACTATAAACCTAAATGTTGAGTTCCTTTTAAGTATCTTAATAACTTTTTAACAGCAATAAAGTGTGATTCTTTAGGATTTACTTGATATCTTGCACACATGCAAACACAATGCATTATATCGGGTCAACCTGCTGTATGATAAAGTAAAGATCCAATCATTCCTCTATATAGCTTTGAATCAAAAGATTTACCATTCTCATGTTTTTCTAATTTACAAGAGAGGCTCATAAGAGTACCTAATGGTTTTGAATCTTCCATATCAAACTTCTTTAAGATTTTCTTTGTGTATTTGCTTTGGCAGATGAAGATTCCATCTCCTGTTTGCTTGATTTGGAGTCCAAGGAAGAAGTTGAGTTCACCCATCAAACTCATATCGAACTCACTTTATATGAGCTTAGCAAATTCTTCACAAATACTTTCATTAGTAGCACCAAATATAATATCATCAACATATATTTGAATAATCAGAATATCGGCATTTTTCTTTTTAATAAACAGAGTTTTATCAACATTTCCTCTTGAAAAATTACTCTTTATTAAAAAGTTGCTTAATCTATCATACCAAGCTCTAGAAGCTTGCTTCAAGCCATAAAGTGATTTGTTCAATTTAAAAATATGATTTTGAAGTTTATGATTTTCAAAGCCGGGTGGCTATTCTAAATAAACTTTTTCAGTTATGAAACCATTTAAAAATACACTTTTGACATCCATTTGGAATAATTTGAAGTCCATAAAACATGCAAATGCAAGTAATAGCCTAATAGCTTTAAGTCTAGCTACAGGTACAAAAGTTTCATCAAAGTCAATTCTTTCTTCTTGATTATATCCTTTAGCAACTAATCTAGTTTTATTTTTATTTACAATTCCATCTTCATTTAATTTATTTTTGAAAATCCATTTTGTCCCAATTACAGAAATATTTTCAGATCTTCTAACCAAATTCCAAGCATTGTTTCTTTCAAATTGATTTAGTTCTTCTTGCATAACCATTAACCAATTATTATCTTTTTCGGCTTCTTCAAAAGATTTTGATTTTCTTCATGCAGTTTTTTTTCATTTTTCAGAAGCAGAGCATTTTCTTTTTTTAGGGATTGATTCTTAATTTTCAGTTCCTTATTCTTTAAGCTAAGTTTTTATATTCAATCATTAGCTCAGAAAAAGCATCTTGAAGTTCATCAAAAGTGAAATCATATTTAGTATTTAAGTATACCTTATTTTCATGTGCCATTAGACACAGATTTGCAGCTTCTTATTGCTGTTCTTCTTCTCCAGAGCTGGAGTCATCACTTTCACTCCAAGTAACCAGCATAGCTTTCTTCTTCAATCTTTTTGGAGCCTTTTTTAACAAGGGACAGTCAGTTCTGAAGTGTCCTGGCGTTTTACATTCATAGCAAATATATTGCTCCTTATTATTTTCTTTGCTTTGCTCCCCCTTGATTACAGATCTTTTCTTGAAGTTTTCTCTTTTTCTTCTAAAAAACTTTCTGAACCTTCTTGTAATCAGGGCCATTTTCTCACTGTTATTAGATTCAGAATCCTCGCTCTCATCTTCATGTAGAATAGACTTAAGAGCAATGGTTCTGTGCTTCTTGGGTTCGTCCTCCTCAAGGTCCTGTTTCATTGAAAGCTCATGAGTCATTAAGGAACCCAGCAATTCTTCCAGTGGGAGAGAGTTGAGATCTTTAGCTTCTTGGATGGCATGACCTTTGCTTCCCATGCTCTAGGAAGAGATCTAAGGATTTTTCGAACAAGATCACTGTTAGAGTAAGATCTACCAAGGCTTTTCAAGCCGTTTATAATATCAGTGAATCTAGTAAACATTTCAGTTATAGACTCACTGTTTTCCATTTTAAATAGTTCATATTTATGCACTAGCATACTGATTTTAGATTTTTTGACTTGTGATGACCCAAAGATTGATTTAAAGATTGATTTTGATGATCACAAAATCTTGAAGTATAATTACTAATATTTGTGTTGTAAGAAGAAAGATATTTATTTTGCAAGGAACATAACAAGTTGGAAGATTAGAAGAAGACCTCAAAAGCTCTCAAAAAGTTGAAAGAAAGCTATGCTTCATTGGCTCAAGTTTCAAGTTCAAAGGATTCAAGTTGGAGGAGCAAATTCAAAGAAAGATTCAAAAGAATAGTCCTCGAGTCGACTCCTGAAATTTCAGAGTCGACTCTGGCACTCTGGAGTTTCAAGGAACAGTGCTCGAATCGACTCCGAGACTCTGTGAGTCGACTCCGACTGAGAACAGACAAAAAGATAGAGAGTTGATTTTCAGCGCTACAGTGCTCGAGTCGACTCCAACTTTAGCGCTACAATGCTCGAGTCGACTCCCAGCTACAGTGCCGGCAGACTCTTATTCACAAGTCGACTCTTACTTCAGCCGAGTCGACTCCTACTTCAGCCGAGTCGACTCGAGCACGCTGGGAGGCATAACGGCTAGTTTTTTCTCAACTCCAACGACTCTATTTTTGTCTCTAACAGCTAGATTTTTGTTTCCACTCCCTCTAAAGCTATAAAATCAAGGGGAGAGCAAGGGGAGAAGATAAGAAAGTGGGAGAGAACACATAGGAAAGAGATATCAAAGAGATTTCAAGAGAAACCTTCCAAAAGCACAAAAGGGCTATTCAAAGCAAAAGAGGGAGAAGAAGAGCATCCGAGTGAATCCCAAAGCTTCCTCTCCAACTGTGTGCTACCTCAGTGATCCTCTACCTCGTGCGAAATCAGAAGAGGGTCAAGTAAAGAAGAAGCCAAGTTCCTTCATCTACAAAACTTGTTTGAGGACTTCTTCTCTTTACTCTATTTGTTTATATTGTTATATCTGCTTGTTTAAGAAGCTTGTATTTGTTTTAAACTCTTGTTCTAATATCTTGTAACTTGACCTTGATTGAATCAAGGGGTTAAGATTTGTTGGTGAGCCAAAGGAAAAACCAACGGTGTAAGGTTGTGGTTGGTGAACCGGAAAAAACCAACTGGGTTTGATTGTGAACCCGGAAAAACAATCGGTTGGTTCTAGTCGGTGAGCCTGTGAAAACCGAGCGAGTTCGTTGTGATCTCGTGAAAACAACAAGTTAGGTTGTGAGCTTGTAAAACAACCGGCTGTAATCTGAGGGATTATAGTGAAATTTCCAAGAGGTCTTGAAAAGTGGATGTAGATGCTAGGGTGCACCGAACCACTATACATCTTTGTGTTTGTGATGCCTTATCTCTTGTATTTCATGCCTTACATTCATACTTGATTGTGTAATATCTCTAGCTTTGTTTCCTATAGATTTATAAGTGATTGTTTCGAACATGCTTAGCTTCCACTCCATTCTTACCATTCACATAGATTAAAATTGATCATACAACTATAAGTTAATTTTAGATCAATTGCACCCTAAAGCCGTAGTATAATTGCTCTAGCTTAATTTTCCACTGCTTTACTTGGAATTGCCTAGAGCTTAAGTAAATAACATCTTATCATTCCGCTGCATTCAATTCTAAGTAAATTAGGGAACATAATTTTTAGAAAACCCAATTCACCCCCCCTCTTGGGTTGTCACCTTGGGCAACTAGTGGTATCAGAGCCTCGTGCTCTAATATTAATTGTTAATCTAACGATCAAAGAGACAAAGATCATGACAACTCAAATAGATAGTTTTCTAGGAGAGGGACAATTAATTGATAGACCTCCACTATTTAATAGTGTAAACTACACACATTGGAAAGCACGCATGCGCATTTTCATTCAAGTATATGACTATGATTTATGGAGTATCATAGTCAATGGTCCATACACAAACACTAATCATAATGAGAAAATGGCTCAACAAAATTCAAAAGCCATGAACCTATTGTATTGTGCATTAGATGGGAATGAGTTTAATTGTATATCTTCTTACATAACTGCTAAAGACATATGGAATATGCTAGAGGCTAAATATGAAAGCACTAACATTTTTAGTGAATCTGAAATTAGCTCTAAAGAAGAAGAAAGACAGGTGATATTGAAAACCTATGCCTTGTGGCACACAAGGACGAAGTATGTATTGAAACGCAATGTGTCTCCTCTTCTGAATATGAAGTATATGATAAACTTGAAAATGATTTTACACTTGATGAGTTACATGATGCATTTCTTGATCTAATGAAAGAACATAAGAAACTCATTTGTAAAAATAAGAACCTGAAGAATGAAAAGAAAACCCTAGTAAATAAAAAACTGAAACTGTCTAATAATTATGAAATACTAATTAAAAAACATAATAATGAAACTGAAATCTTAATTGAGGAAAATAAAGAACTAAATCAGAAAAACTAACTTCTCACTGAAAGCCATGATAAACTTAAGAAAAATAATGAATTGCTTTCAGAAGATAATAGAAGATTAACTAAAGAAGTTGACATATTAAAACCTATTGTTGAAAGATTCACTCTCAGCTCTGAAAAACTAAATTTAATGATAGAAAATTCAAGAGCTGGATATGACAAAGCTGGATTAGGATATCAACCTTGGTACACCCAAAAATCTTTCAAGGATATGTTTGTTAAAATAGTTTCTAATTATTTTAAATTAGATTCTTATAATGCTGATAAATAGGAACAAAAGCTATGCAAAATCTCTTCTGTTGTTCCTAATTCTGTACATTACAAATTTGATGAACCTAAAAGGCAAAAACAGAAAATTGAAGGTTTATCTACTACTCATGTTAAATCTATGTTTGTTAAATTTAATAAGAGGATGCAAAAATACACATCTTGTAATCCTAAAATCTGCAAGCCTATGGACAAAATAACTATTAAGAAAATATGGGTTTCAAAAAGAACAATAATAGCTAACCTTCAAGGACCCAAAAGAGCTTGGATTCCTAAGTTGAAAACCTAAATATTTTCTGCAGATGTGTCTAGCACTCAAGACTCCAACAAAAGACGTTAATTTGGATATTGGGTGCTCTAGACATATATTAAAGAATGAAACTTAAAATATACTTAAGAAAAGTAATTGAAATGAAAAGAATAATGAAATTAGTAGTCCTTGCATCTCATCATTCTCTTTGCCTTAGTATCTGATTAAAACATGAATTGCAGGTATTAATCAATTTTGTGATATAGATAATATTTTAAAAATATAATCAAATCACTTCATTTTATAATATGCCTTATTGTTGGATAAGTTGCTAAATGATTAATCAATTTATTAAGAATAATACTATGAATTCTCTATATGCTTGATAGAGAGTTTTTTATCCATGGCATTATCTTTTATTGATCATAGACATAAGAATGTATACTTGGTATGCCTTTGAATATATGCACTATGAATACCAAGATTAAAGAAACCACTTTTGGCATATAAAATCAACTCATGCTAGTATGTACTTAATCTCAAAAGACCTTGTCATTGGCTTAGATTAATTTATGTAAGGTCAATGTTTGCTATACATGTTAACTAAGGAAACAAACAAGAATCAATATTTAAATCTAAAGATGTTGTTTCCATCATTAAGTTTTCAAAAGCTTACATTGGATTTGTTCTTGACAAATAAAATTGAAGTATTTTCTGTATTTACTAAATCTTGTAAAAGCCTTTTAAATGAAAAATGTTTCCAAACTGTGAAGATAAAGAGCATCATGGCACAGTGTTGAAAACCAAAATTCTGATAAGGTTTAAACAGAAAATAATATTGAATACAATTGTTTCTACACCAAGGATACCATAAGTAAATTAGGGTTAATAGAATCCTTGAAGAAATGAAAAAAATAAACTCAATCCAATGTAATTAAATGCTGGAAATCATGAACCCAATTTGTTTTCGGGCACACCCAAGCGACGATCCACACACGACGCACATTTAGGATGACTCGGACTCCTACTCCTGCATCAATTCTTCTCAGCTGAGAAGAACTTGACTCCAAGTAGTTACTCTAGTTCTTTAAGATTTATATTTAGTGTACAACTGATGTCATACATAGTACAATTTTTTTTTTAGCATCATGGAGCTTCTTGCAGAAATAGGTGAACAAAACCAAGAAATGATGTACTATTATGAGGACTTGATGAAACAACAGGAGATTTTGAAGCACACATACTAAATTAATCAGATGTTATACATATATCTTCATTGAATTCTGAAGTAATGTTGAATTTGATTCCTCTTGATTGAATGGTGAATAACTCAGAATATTAATGCACAAACTCGAAAAAAATTAAGTTGTGGAAAGCAATACTTATATACAGAGGAAAACACAAAGAACATGAATGCTTCATTGTCTTTGCTTTTGTGTGACATCTACTTACTTTCCAGGATGACACCATAGAAATCAGTGATTACATTTTTAAACTTATGCGATTGTTTGTAATTAATATATATATTTTGCAGTGCAAAATTGTACAACACTAGCAACTGGCAAGGCCTGTTATTTTTGATATCCCAACTCATTGAACTTTCTTGGTCGAGCAACATTTCTGATAAAATCATCATCTACTAACTTTCTTAGCAGCTGTCGCTTGACCAACAAATCTAGATGACATTCATATGTACCATTAAAAACCGAGTGTGAATACGATAAAATTGTATGAGGAGCATTCTAATTTCACCTCTGACAACCGATACCCACCCGTAATTATGTAACTTTTCCATGTTCAGTTCTAACAACTTCTATTTCTTCACCAGCTTGGCAGAGCGGCTCACAAGATATGTTTTGATGCCACCGCATTGTATCTGATGAAAATCTTCAACCCTTGTCACTCAAGCTTGCTTCAGCTTACCTTACGTGCAGTAAACCTTCAATTCTATCCATGCCCTTGAGGCAGCACTCAAGGCCTAAAAATCTAAACTTGGAGACTGCTGACAGTTTGGTATACATGGTTTGGAGTACGATTATTTACAGAAATCAACACTCTGCTAAATCATTTCGATTCATTGGACATGCTTAAGATCACGAGGCAGATAAAACAATTCTGTCCAAAATCGAGAACGGGCCATTTTTTGTTGCTTGAGGATTCAAGTTGGAGCTGTCATGATGCTATTTACTTCTCAACTGCATAGATGGATAACTTGCAAATTGAAGAAGCAGAACTATACAAAACAGAGTTCTTGGGCCCATCGTAGGTATCAAACCAAAAGATGCACAGTACTTAATGGTGCATAGCACAAAATGACGAGTTGTATAATGATAGAACTGATATCAAGAAACTTCATTTGCCTCATCCGAATTACTATTGATACTAAAATGTGAAGGAATTGGTACTCACTTCATCATCATTTGAAACAACTTCTTTTGTCTAATGCTTTCTACAACAAGAACTAGCAATAATACTGAACCTTTCAAATGACTAGTCAGTCCCTCAGTATTCCCATTACAGAGATTAAAATGGTATTTTTCGTCAATCTGCTATCCTGGTGATATCAGTTGTCCTTTACACTGCCTTCTCTTTTATGCTTCATTTACTTTCCCTTCATCCCAATTGGACAAGGAATTAAAAAAGATGAGAGAAGTTTGACTTTTTGATCAACAAATCAAGAAAATCCTATTACAAGAATAAAGCATGAGTGAATATAATAGCTCAAATTCTAATCCTAGATTTTGTTCCAGGTATTAGTTAAACATCCAAGTACCAAGTAACATAAAGTTAGGTATTAGTTGCATCAGATATCGAGAACAAATTTCAAGATATCTAGGAAAGGACCAAAGTGCGCGTATATACTGTCAGCTTGATAGTTTGTACAGTATACATATGATCCATAACAAGCATCAAATGTCATGTGTGGCCAATCCTAGATGAACGATGGTATATTTTTAGGCTACAATCGAAACATGAAGGAGAAATATGCATCATAAGAATGTCAAGGTACATATACCTGAGACAAGCACCTTACTTTAATTGGATCTGATAAGCAGTGCTGGTAATTTAATTTGATCTGATAATTGAGCACTGCTAGCAAGATTTCAAAACCTATCCATTCAAAAGACACAAGTTGGCTCACATGAGCCAAATAGGGACCTACATGGAAATGTGGTAGAATACAGAGATGATTGCTCACTGATAGGCTCAGAGAGATACAATGCAGGAAAGGAGAGAAACTGAAGTCACAATTCTGACTCCAAAGTTGCAACTTCCAGTTGATTACCAGCATGATTGTTTTCCAAGTGTCTAAAAACGTAACTTTCACATGGAAGGACTCCATCTATATGTATGACTATGTTGCAAGCCCATAGATGCATGGACAAAATGTTTTACATATTTTAGTCAAATTCATAGCTTCAATCAATTAAAATAATGCTAATGAAAAAGCTTCAATCAATTAAAATAATGCCAATGAAAAGCTTTTCTTACTTTAGCAGAAGCACTTGTGGATGCTTGCGTCTCAGCTCGCTGGCAGTACCTTTGTCCACTTAGCTGCATCAACAACCTCCTTTTCATTTCGGAGAACCCTTCGACCTTGAATAACATAAAATAATATGTCAGCGATCACTAGGGTGCGGAAAATTGAAAGTTGATTTCTTCTATCTTTATACCTTGTTTTCAGTTATTAGAAGATCAATCCTCTTCTTCTCATTGTTCCTCCTTAAGGATTCAACAATAGCAGCAGCAGTGTTAATCTGGAGATAGAATGCAGCAATTTTCAGATAAATGAGTAAATATTTAAAGAACTCACAAAATTCACAAAATTATAACAAAAAACAAGAGATATTCAGGAATATGAGGGGACAGTATAGTTCCATGTCTACAAATAACGGTTAAACAACTATTAAATGATGCATATTAAAAGGGGAAATGCCGAAAGGCTATGATAATTTCCAGAAAATTTAGGGGGGAAATCATCTCCAATAATTCTTTGTTTACAATCATATTACTTTTAAGAACAATTTTAAATTGAGAACTTCGACCCAATATTCACCAAAGTCTCAGCCCCTTTAAGAAAATCTGCAAATATGTATATAATTTTCCTTAGCAGCTAATAATTTCCAATAAGCGTGCTAGCAACTGAGAACCCATTCATTTAGTTTTCCTTCCCTGAGGAAATTTGTGGATTGTGCAAATAGAATTCTATGGTGATCTAAATGCAGCCAGGTCAAAACATTCTGAAATGCAGTTCCCTACCTACCAACTAATACTTGACATTTATATTGCTGATTTATATAAACATATTGAGACATTGTTTTGTCCCATGACATGTTTATACATGACAGGATGAAACAATAGCCTTTCATACCTGTGCATTTTTGTCCTCCCATTCTAAATTTATGATATCTCACATCCACATTGAAACAGACAAGAAAATCAAAACCTTCTTTAAAGTTCAACTGACAGGAAAGTCTATGGCTTATTTCTTATGCTCTCATTGCTCATAATATGATTGTGACGAGTTTCATGCATGGAGCAGATCACCATATTTCATAGTTAGGCATTGAGATGTCAACTTATGGCCAACTATTATATAAACAGGCTCTCAAGGACAATGTTTGTCACTTTTGTCATGCTTTTATGGGATCAAAACATACTCAGGTTTGGCTAAAGCAATTCTGCAATGTCATCCTTGATATAAAATGATCATACATTTTCTTAGATATACAAGTATCTTTCTACATGTATAATATTTGAATTGAAGAGATGACATCACCTTTTGTGATTAACGTCATTTCATCCCATCAGTAATTGTATCCAAGTCCTAGTTACCCGAAACAAGAACAGATATGGGGGCAAGAATGGGAAGCCTGTTTATAAAAAATATAAAAGGAACTGCGTGTGGGAGAAGCAGGTGACACACCTCAGCTAGCAAGCTTTTCATTATTAGACTATACTATGGTCCAACCTTGCTTTTTCCCTTACATTTTAGCAAACATAAGTTACTTTCCTAAAATCAGTCTAAGACACTTTCTATAAGAATAATTTAAGTAATTATCAGTTTTCACCTGAGAAGGCCTTCTAGCCAAACAAAGCCAAATTCTGACCAGAACAAAGGATTTTGAGTCAGAATCTTCTATAGATTTTATTGACGTCAGATAATATTGGACTCCGACAAATAAAACACTCCATATCTGTTTGTTGAAGATTGTTACTTCATTTCTTTATCATCTACGCCAGCAAATCTCAACCTGACAAAATCAAGGTGGATTTTTCTGAAAAAAAAATGAACAGCAAGTTGGTCGGCTTTTCCACCCTAGAGCTTACGTGCATTGTTTCATAGCAAACTGACCACCAAAGATATTTCCTGTAAAATATATGAGAAGGAGGAAGATGACATGAAGTACACTGATAACGACATTTTTCTAAGACACAAACCTTGGTTTAATACTTATATGTTTAGAGGATAGTTTTAGGTGTTAAAACAAAGCAGTGGAGACAGATCAAAGTTCAGCTTACTAGACCGTTGAATTTTTTGCTAGTTTTAACATTTTGATATACATTTTTACCATGAAGACCCAAAAATGTTCATGTTATCTTGGAAAATTTGAGTTCAAACCCATTGAACTTAATTTGCATCAAAGCATGAAAGGACAAAAGCTTAATATTCATCTTGTTAACAGCTAGCCTACTTATCTTGTTTTTTTGGTTGTATTTCTAGCAAGGACTTGAATGGTGAAATTTTTTTTTCCTAACAATTTTAGATTATTGAGTCCTTTACCTTTTTTGCTGTTTTGGAAATGAGTAGATTGTGATACTGAAATGATCGAATCCAGCATAAAGGTTTATTCTTCATCCCTCTCCCTCAAGCAAGTTGTTTTCTCTCTCACTAGCATACAGATCCATTGTAGTGTTTGCATTTTCTTCTATCAATATGTCATTCAGTATCATCCGCATATCAAAAAGGTTTAGGACAAGTATCAATTGTAATTGTTTTTACTGCTTTTTGCTGTGATTTTTTTCAAATCCAAAAGTGAATTTCAGTGATTGGTCATCAGCATAGAGTGAGAGATGAAGATTAGTCCTGTATGTGCAAGTGCTATCGACGTGTAGTTAGGGGTCAAGAGAAAAATTGGATGATGCCTACCAACTTGCTCAGCAAATCCAAGTTGGCCAAAGCCCATGGTTGTATAAGTAAACTCAGAAATCCAAACTCTGAGACTTCATATAAAAACCTTGTTTTGCAGCTGGAATATAGAATAGATGGTTGCAAATTTTAACTTTGATTGCAATCAAGCTTGTAAATCCATGCGCTGCCCGCACCATATATATACAAATAAATCATATTCAAGGATTATTTGTACTTTAAAGAACCTCCTTTTGATTTCCCTAACTTCAAGTACTTTCTATGGATCTCTGTATTTCTTTTGTTTGTTGTATATATGAATTTCTAGATGATTTTAATGCAAAACTGCATTAGCCAGATCTTAACCTATCTAAAGAATCTATCTGGGCTCAGACCTTAAACCTTGATCTGAGCATACATTTTCTTAATATAACACATAAATGATGCAACAACTCAATATTGAGAATGAAACTAAATCATTAATTATGGGAAAAGATCCGACTAAACCACCCAAGCAATAAAAACAAATACTATGGATCAAGCACACAATTAATCACCCTAAATTCCATAATTCTAAAAATTTACTAAATCATTCATTCAAGTTCAATATAGAAACTCCACCCCAGTGACAACCAATGGTGCATGAAAGAAGCAAAACTTGAAAGTAACTAAAAGCAAAATGAAAAAAGAAAGAAAGGAGAATAAAAATGAAAAAATTTTAATAGTTCAGAATGTGTCAAATATACTCCAAAGGGACCTCTCGCTCTCAACTTGGAACAGTTGAAATAAAATACAAAAGTATAAAAATGACCAGTTAAGGAAGAATAAGACAATCATGATAAAATATTAGCCATAGAATCTATGATAAAACAGGGTCAGCTGCCACCAAATGAACACAAAATGGTTGGTCTTGGGAAATATAAATTATTCCCCCCATCTTGTTAAGAAAACAGCATAATGAAAAGAAATAATTGTATAGATGTCGAAGTCATATACTATCTAGGTCATAATAGAAACTTATACACATGAGGTATGACCAGAATAAGAAGGGAATCAATATTCTAACTGGATTATGACTAATGGTCTATATTACGTGAAACCTGAATAAGAATGGATCAATAAGGATTAAACAATATCCTAATTGTTTCTTGTTTTATCAAAAAAAAAAAGCCCTATATATAGTCTTGTGTTACATGTAGTCCATATAACTTTGTGTAAAATTCCTGTGCATAAACCAATATCAGTATAACTTACAAGAAATATACTGACCGAAAGCATTGAATAATTAGAAATATCAGAAGGTACCCCATTTTCTAGTAAGTCGAATACTGAAAAAGAGGATGATGACATAATTCTCATTATAAAGCAGTCTATGGCATCTGAATAAACATTTGGATCTTGGTATTGTTCATTTCCATATTTATCTGAAGTATCTATCTCGAAAAAGCCAAAAGAATTTTCGCCAAAGTCATCAGTTTCAAAACTGATCCCTTAACAATGGTATGCGCTTGCATCATGAAATACCCTTTCTAGTCTACTGCATAAAGTTAAAGTGTTACTGTCTCTAGTCTCCTCCTGAACTTCCTTTCGAATTACATCTTCATCTAATGTTTCATATCCTACTAAAACCGAATTACATATGAGTTTGACAATTTAATTCACAATAATATTCTTAGTTAAACAATTTAGAACATTACTTCAGTTGTTGGGGGAAAAATGTTAATTTGTATCTTTACCTGTGCAATGGATATATAACAACCAATCATATCCTTAATAAAAATGATGATATTCCATGAAGATCCAAAATTGTAGCCTGAAATCCACAAGCTGCTGGATGCTTAGATCCCTCTCTTCAGGGAAATATCTTCTAGTTTCTTCAATGAATTCCAAAGTTGTATTTAGATTGGGCTTAACCATACATAGGTTCTCATTTTGATTTGATTTCTAGATATGTCCTTAGTCTAGTATTACCTGTTCAGCTCCAACTTTGGGCTACTAGAAGTTTAAGAACTTCTGCTATCAATGGCTATAAAGGAAAAGGCATCTAACACAAGAAGGTCTCCAAAAAGATATAGATGGTCTTTCTAAATAGTCAAACTCCTCTACCAAAGGATTAAACCTACTATAGAATCCTTTCACTGAACCATCCGTTTCCTAACTCTACCATCCCATAATTCATTCAACCATCTTTGACTACAAGAATTACAGTCAAAACAATTCTCTGCCTAATGAATGCAATACGTTCTGTTAAATAGTCTATATTGATCATCTGTGAGGGCATTTCTACTTCCCAGGCATGGTTGCAAACTCTTTTCAAGTTTCATTTAACAAAGTGAGTTTTGACTCAGCAGTATTTGCAGTTTCAGTTGAAAATTTTAATTGGAATGCCTATCTTCATTAAAGGACAGAAAGCTCATCAAATGGAAGAAAATGAATACTTCCTAAACCTAAAAGCAGGGCACATGAATAAATTCCATGTCAGAAGTTCAGTTGCCTTGTTACTTATACAAGAATACAGTTAGAACATGAAAAGGCTACTCCGCAGTCTTAGATTATGTAAATTACAAAAAGATTACCTTTTAATCTTGCATCAGCACACGAGCATCATCTGGAAGAATTAGTTGTATGTATCAAAAAAAAAAAAAAGCACTGCTTTCAGGCATATTTAAGAAATTTGGAATTTCAAATATCCCATCATGATGCAGGAATTTTATGGTAATGCACAGAAAAGACTACTGGCATCATGTCCACGCTGTTTCTTCCCAATTAAGCATCTCCTTAACCATTTTCTTGACCATCCTGTATCCGTACATTGGTACATGAACATCATTTGAGAGAATTGGTCAATCAAAATAGCTCATGATTCTATCGATAACTCAAGAACACAGGAAGCTGAAATATCAAACGCAACATCATGATGCAAGAATTTTATATGATCACCAGCCTAAAGTCAAGAGGAACGATATTAGATGCTAACAGGAGGAAGACGATTCTGCAAGAAACTCAATCCATCATTGTTTCAACATTTACTCAAGAAGGATGAAATCAAGAAGATTCATCTCCTACCTGATTTTCCATATCTTTATTGCCCTTGTGCAAGAAACGCAACCTGGATGGCGTTTCAATTATCGTAGCCGTCAGCTCGGCATATCGCTTGTCTACAGCATTTTTCTTTTCAAGGCAGTTTTGCAAGCTCCTGTGGATCTCTAGTGCTTCAAACTATTACAGCTCCAAACAATAGCAAAAAAATAAATAAAAAAAAGAAGATCTATATAAGCAAGAAGCTTAATTAGATGTGGGCGAAAAAGAGAAAGAAGAAATAAATTTGAACACAAGAAAAGAATCTGAAATTGAGGCACTTGGGGAGAAGGAACGCGAACATCTCTCAGTTCGAAGAGCACGCTCAGTGGCTTCCAGCATCTCTCGAGCTCCGAGAGCTGATCTTGGAGACTGCGACGCTTCTGCTCGCAGGCTTCGAGCTTTCGGGAGAGCTCCATCGCTGTGATGGGGTTCAAGAAGAGGGATCGGAGAAAGGGAGGAGGGTTCAAGAAGAGAAACCACAATCCTTTTCTCTTTTCCTTAGAAAGCCAAAGAACAAGAAGCTCTGAGCGCGAGACGAAGAGGGAAAAAAGAAAGAACCGAAGAGGGGAGGGAGGATAGGGGTTTAAATAGTTAATTTAAGTCTAATGGGACCGTAGCGGTTTCAATATGGCTACGGCCTCCAGTCCGGATCTAATCCAATGCGCAAAATTGAGTAACTAGAATCCGGAAGGATTGGCAGCAGATTAGATAAGCCATCATGTAGGGCTCGTTTGGTTCGCGAAAAAATAAAGACGAAAAGTATAATAAATAAAAAAATAATGAGATACCACTTGTTTGGTTAGAATTTTCAAAAAAGAAAGATAAGAAAGTTGTATTCCCATGGAAATATAATTCCCACATTTTATGGGAAAGTGTTTCCCATGAGAAACATTTAAAAGTTACTTTTTCATAAGGCGAAAATCACTCCATTTTTATTTTTTTGCAAAAAGTCCCTTTAGTATTAAAGAGGCATTAAAGACCTAATTTTTATTAAGGGTATAATAAGAATTATATATAACTTTCCTAGAAAAGTGGATGGTCAACCAAACATAAGCACTCTGGAAATCTGTCACTTTCTAATGTTTAACCAAACATGCCAAAAGTACATTCCCAGTCATTCTCTTCCTAGGAATGTTCTTCCCATGAATTATATTTCTAGGAGAAAAAATACTTCCTGCGAACCAAACGAGCCAGTAGAGTAATATAAGAGTGCATTTGTTTAGCGACTAAAATTAGAATTAAAATTTGAATCCGAATTTATTAAAATAGGAAACCAAATGGCCATATCCATAGGAGTGTTTGGTTTGTGTTCAAAATAATAATGAGATTTGAATACAAAGAGATAGTGGAAATTAAATTTTAGAGGATTGTGGCATTCCTATTTCCTCCAAAATCAAAATGAGAATAGAACTTCTTCCAACCAGATAGCTCAAATAGAAGTCACTCATTGCTTTTCTCAATCTTATTCCAAAATCCAACTCCTTCTAACCAAATATACTCTAAAAGTAGTCTTTTATTTTGCAAATATTTTCTATTATATAGTTTTGTAATAGTCTTGCCAAAAAAACAACAGTGCTTCAATCAACTCATTTACTAGTCATATAAAGAAATTGGATAACTATAATTCAAAAAAAAAGAAGAAAGTGAATGCATGTGTCTACTATGATGACATTCATTATATAGATGGAAATTGCTTTAAAAAGAAAAACATCCTTGCAGGATATCCATGAACCAAGTTTTTAATAACATCAATATCTATAAATAACTTATTGCTCTATCAACATTATCCATTTATAGCTAAAATAATGGTTATTAATTGCCCAAAAGAAGCCTTTTTATTTTGTTGATCATTTGCTCAAATGTACTTCACTAAAAATATATTGAAATAAAAATAATGATAGATAAATCAACTTTTTTTTTCTAAAACAAATATTTCATACATTACACATACAAATACACTCAATAAAGTCATAAAACAATAGATTGGGGAGTGTGAGGCAACTCTCCCTCCCCCGCCCACATGGTGTTTCCAGCATGGTTGGCCACGTAGGCAGCCACCCAATCCACAACCTGTTAGAAAACCCCGATCATGCCGCTGAAATTCAAAAAATTCAGATGCAGCGGAAGAGGCATGCGCGGGATCAACCGTTCATCGTATGAACGTTGTTTCAAGACCATTCGTAGATAGATAAGGATTAAAAACTTTTAGAAACATTAGGAAGATCAGATCTTCACCTTGTGCGGGTAGATGATCACCGCAAACTGAAGTTCGTGGTTTAGGATGAAGGTTCGCTTGAAGACGTTCAAGTGCCCGGCCTCTACGGGTATCCACACGAAGCAGATGACCAATCCAAGCTTTCTATCTCCCCGGGGTGCTAGCTCCCTTGCAGAGATAACTTTTGATGGCTGATCTCCTCTCTTTCAATCAACCCTTGATTGTGCTTGAGAGGAGGAAGAAGAAAGATGAAGAAGAGGAAGAAGAAGAATCCCCACGCAGCCTTCTTTTCTTCCTTGCGTTGGATGAAGGAAGGGAAGAGGAAGGAGGATCCGCCAACCACCTTTGGCTTCCTCCTTGCTTGCGGCTGAAGGCAAAGGGGAGGGAGAGGGCCACGGCACAAGAGAGGAGAGGCTTCTCCTTGTCCAATTAGCTCAGCCCAAAAATCCCTCTTTAAATAACAAGTGGAGCTCCTAAGTTTTAGGAGCTCCCTTGAATTAATTCCAAGAGGGGCGCCGACCCCTCTTGTTGCCGCACCCATGAACCCAAGGAGAAGGGGCTTGAGCCCCTCCTTCTTGTGTTGCCCTAATCCTCATCTAATGAGGATTGGGTGGCCTTAATTTGGTTTAGCCCTAATCCAATTAGGGTTTAACCAAGGGTGAACCAATTTAGATCCAATCTAGGTAAGTCCTAATCCAATTAGAACTTAAATCAATTTTGACTCAATTGAACTCTTCAATCCTAATCCAATTAGGAGTCTTATTGATTCATTAGATTAATAATTAATTGTGACTTAAGAAATCCTAATCCAAATTAGAACATATTTAATTTTAGTCCTAATCCAATTAGGACTCTATTTGAATCCGAAGTCCTAATCCAATTAGGATTTCTAGGAATCCTATTCTAAGTAGGAATCAAAAATGAATTCAAAATCCTAATCTAATTAGGATTGTAGGAATCCTACTCCAAGTAGGAATCCCAGTCCTACTCCAAATAGGATTTCCAGTCCTAATTCAATTAGGACTCTAGGAATCCTACTCTAAGTAGGATTTGTGTTTTAAGTCCAATTAATCAATTCCCATTGTTCCTTCTTCAACTGAATATCAATCAAATTGATTACTTGTGATTCCTAATCACTATTCAACCATCGGATCGGTCAATACTTCTAGTGTGTGACCCTATAGGTTCTATTCTGACTGGTAATGAGATATATTGTGATCTCTATCACAATATTATTGAAAACTCCTTTCAATGGATTGGAACGATTCCAACTCTACTCATTTGGGTTTATCGATCATCGAGATAATCCCTGTGAGTCCCACCATCCACCAGTGACACCTAGCAGCATGTAGTGGCTACCCAGTAGAATAGAATGATGAACCTCTAGGTGCAGTTAACATGTGATACAGTCCTTCTATCGTAGATCCCTACAGGACGGAGGTCATGGATAACTCGTCAAACCCCTTCGTCTGTCATATGTCAAGATTTATTCGACTCGAGTTCGATAGTGGAAAACTCTTTCTCCACTTTATATTACTGCCCTGGCCAAGGTCTTAGAACTCAGTCTAACAAATCACATAGGATCACTCCTCTTCTATCAAGTTCGATAGATTCCATGTAAGTGCATACCCTACTCCTACAGTAAACTTACTGCAGCCAATCTACACTACAAGGACCCATATGACTAGAGACCATGTATACGTGTAGTCAAACTACAATAACCTCACTGTGAGTAGCTGAAGCACCGCAGGTCAAAGGACCAGTCATACTACTGCAACATCAAGCAAGTCACTGACGAGTGGATAGACATCCAAGTGACTTCTTGTCTTGGTCACGCTCAGTACCCTTGTTCTCTAACAAGCACCTGCACTATCACTTCAGTGTCCCTACACTATGGACTCAAGTCTCGTCCATCCAGAAGGAAAGTGATCTGTGCACTGATCGAATCGATCACTGTCCTCGTGATGATCCATTGATCAGGAACATTTAGAAATTAATCACTAATGATACATGGCTCAAATTCTCAACTCTTGAGAATATGCATCATCATCTTATTAATTAAATGGACGATTCATAGACACATAAATAATATGAATGATAAGATGCCTTTTATTTATTCAATAATAAATAGTCAAGTACAAAATTATGTCCCTAGAATTAATAATGTGTCAGCCAGATTGGCTTCTAGGACATACATCTAACAATCTCCCACTTGCACTAAAGCCAATCAGCCATAAACCTAAGCCCCATCTTCTCAAGATGTGTTTTAGTTTTCTACTGACTTAGCTGCTTAGTGAATGGGTCCGCCACATTTTCTGTGGAGTCTACTCTCTGATCCTCTACTTATTTTCTTTCGAGGTAGTCGCTTATTAGGTTAAACTGCCGCTCTATGTGGTTCGATTTCTGGTGAGACCTTTGGCTCCTTAGCTAGTGCTATGGTGCCTTTGTTATCGCAGTAGAGTGTTATGACATCTGATGACATTACACCTAACTATGCAATGAACCAAAAGATTTCCACTGCACCCTTAGAGACGGCTTAACATTCAGCTTCTAAGGTTGAATTTATAATGATCGGTTGTTTGGAACTCTTCCAATTTACTGAACCACCATTGCACATATTCTGATGTAGACTTTCTATCATCAATATGTGTGCATCCTTCTACCTTCAACTCTGATCTTCTTCCAAAGACCAAAAACATGTCCTTAGTTCTTCTCAAGTACTTAAGACTGTTCTTCACAGCTATCCAGTGCTTCTTGCCTGGATCTGATTGACATATGCTCGTGACATTCACAGCATGTACTATATCAAGTCATGTATATAGCATGGCATACAGGAGGCTCCCTATTGCTGATGCATAGGGGATCTTGCTCATGCGTTGAATCTCTTCAGATGTGTTGGGGCACATCTTCTTGGAGAGATTAATTGCATGCCTTAGGGGTAAGAGACCCCTTTTGAGTTTTCCATGCTGAACCTTTTCAGCATTTCCTCTATGTACATCTTCTGTGATAGGCCAAGCATCCTTTTAGATCTATCTCTATAGATCTTTATTCCCAAAATATAGGATGCTTCCCCAAGGTCTTTCATGGAGAACTCTTTTGACAACCAGACCTTGACCGAGGTTAGCATGGAAATATCATTCCCTATCAGGAGGATGTCGTCCACGTACAGTACGAGAAATACGACAGCGCTCCCACTAACCTTTTTGTAAACACACGGTTCCTCTTCATTTTTGATGAAATCAAACGTTTTGATTGCGTCATCGAAACGAGTGTTCCAACTCCGAGATGCTTGCTTTAGTCCATAAATGGACCTTTGCAGCTTGCAGACCTTGTGATCTCCATCACTGGAAGTGAAACTCAAAGGCTGTTCCATATAGATGTCTTCATCAAGATATCTATTCAGGAAAGCTGTTTTCACATCCATCTGTTAGATTTCATAATCATGAAATGCTGCAATGGCAAGTAATGTTCGGATGGATTTCAGCATGGCTACAGGTGAAAAGGTCTCCTGATAGTCAATGCCCTCGCGCTGACTATACCCTTTCGCCACAAGCCTTGCCATATAGGTCTCTACCTCTCAATCCGAACCTATCTTCCTTTTGTAGATCCATTTGCATCCAATAGGTACAATACCTTCTGGTGGGTCTACTAAGGTCCAGACTTGGTTGGAATGCATGGAGTCTAACTCTGACTTCATGGCTTCCAGCCATTTCTCGGAATCGATATCTGATATCGCCTCGTCGTAGGTTTTGGGATCTTGTGTATGATCCCTATCTCCCACTAGGAACATTTCCTCGGTATCCTCTTCTAGTATACCTAAGTATCTATCGGAAGGATGGGAGACCCTACTAGATCTACGAGGTGGTCGAGGGTCATCGTGTACTGGCTCTGTATGAATGGGTTCGATAGAATTCATGACTCGTTGCTTTTCAGAGACTTTCTCTTCAAGCTCAATTTTCCTCCCACTGCCTCTATCAAGGATAAACTGTTTTTCCAAGAAGATGGCGTGACGGCTCACAAACACATTGTGATCCTTTGAGACGTAAAAATTGTATCCTAATGACTCTTTAGGATATCATATAAAACGAGCACTTATGGTCCTAGCCTCTAGCTTGTCTGCCTGTAGTCTCTTGACGTGGGCCGGACATCCCCAAATCTTGAGATGACCAAGACTTGGTTTCTTACCATGTCATATCTCATATGGTGCGGTAGGAATGGACTTTAGAGGGAACTCTATTCAACAAGTAAATAGCTGAAAATAGGGCATCTATCTAAAGAAATAAGGTGTGGAGTGATTGATTAAAACCCTATTTGATTTTGATGAGCTCAAAGCATTAGAGTATATATGTTGTTTACTAATGAATTCAATTGAGTGTTTCAGTGAAAATCTTGTCTAAGTGTCTCAAGACTTGGTTCATAATATTTTGGATAAGTTAAGAAGTCAGTTTGAACCAAAGTCTGAGACTCGAGTCGACTCCAGAGTATTACGAGTCGACTCCAAGCGTATCAGGATCACTGGCACGGGCTCGAGTCGACTCCTGACCATTACGAGTCGACTCCAACTGAGAACAGACAGACAAACAGAAAGCATCAACTCAAAATCTGTCAGCGAGTCGACTCCTGAAGTGCGCGAGTCGACTCCGATGTTTACCGAGTCGACTCCGGAGAAGTATGAGTCGACTCCAAGGAGTTACAGGCAGAAAAGTCAGAGAGCGGTTTTCGACCCTGAGATTCGAGTCGACTCCTGTGGAACGCGAGTCGACTCCGATGGTTGGCAGGTCGACTCCAAAGATAGTGAGAGTCGACTCTCAGCAGTACTCAAGGCAAAAGTCAGAGAGCGTTTTTCGGACTCTGAGATTCGAGTCGACTCCCGCATTGCACGAGTCGACTCCGAGACACCGCGACCCCAAAGAAGACAGAAGACCAATTTGCTGTCTCTGAGATTCGAGTCGACTCCCAGACAGCTCGAGTCGACTCCAAGGCAGCGCTTCACTAAAAACACAGAAGACTAAGTTTCGGAAACTGAGAGCCGAGTCGACTCCAGAACAGTTCGAGTCGACTCCAAGACTGGACGAGCCAAAAGACAGTAGATCGAGAGTTCGGGCTCTGAGCGCCGAGTCGACTCCCAGGATTGTCGAGTCGACTCGATGGACCAAGTTCAAAAATAGATCCACGGACTCCATGGGATGAGCCGACTCCGAAAATGCCATGTCAGCTCCAGAAGTTGGCGAGTCGACTCCGGGTCAAGTCGAGTCGACTCCCAGTCGAAGAGGCGACTTTAATTCAAATCCGGAACAGTTGCCGAGTCGACTCCAGAAAAGCATGAGTCGACTCCCGCTACAGCCGAGTCGACTCCTGATCGCGCGAGTCGACTCCAACCCACCAACGGACATATTGTCAGGCTGTGCAGAGTGTGCAGAACGGGCAGAAAAAGGTCTCTAACGGCTAGTTTCCGTGGGGGATGGCTTAAATAGCCACAGAAGACTGTAGCAAGGTAGAGAACAACCATTCCACTCAAAGTAATCAAGCTTTCAATCTCTGCAACCTGGTTTTCAACGGAAAAGAGGGAAGAGCAACATTAACTGCATCCACCTACTTCTTCCCAATATTGAAAGAGATCTCCTCCTGCATTCAAGTCGACCAGACATTCAAGAGGAGACCTGAAGTTCAAGAAGCCCTACTCTACTCCAACTCAAACGTGTTTGAGGGCTTCTAACTTCTCTTTTGTTTATATTGTTATTTATCTGCTTTTGAGAAGCTCTGTTTTTCTGTTACTCCTTTTTACTTCCATCTTGTCTTTGCTTGGTTCAATCGGGGGATTGAATCAAGGGTATTGAGGTTGGTTGGTGAGCCGAGTGTAAAACCAACGTGTAAGGGTTCGATTGTGATCCCGGGAAAACAATCGGGTTGGTTCTAGTCGGTGAGCCTGGAAAAACCGACCGAGTTCGTTGTGAGCTCGTAAAACAACAAGTTTGGTTGTGAGCTTGGAAAACAACCGGCTGTAATCCAAGGAGTTATAGTGAATTCCCAAGTGAGACTTGGGGAGTGGACGTAGGAGCAAGGGTTAGCTCCGAACCACTATAAAACATTGTGTTTGTGATTGTTTGTCTCTCTCTATCTCTCGCATTTCATTCACCGCACATAGAAACTAATTAATCATCTCGCAAAAGCATTAATTAGTTATCCACAAAAGTTTTAATAGCCAAATTATTTTAAAACCCAATTCACCCCCCCTCTTGGGTTGTCTATCTGGGCAACATAAGGGTAAATCAGTGAAGCTCATCATGGACTGGACCATATCAATAGAGTCCGATTCCTCCTCTCTGACACTCCATTGAGCTAAGGTGTACCAGGAGGAGTCCATTATGGAACTATACCATTCTCCTTGAGATAATCATGGAACTCTCCATTAAGGTATTCACTTCCTCGATCTGATCGAAAAACCGTAATGAGTTTTTGTGCTTATTTTTCTACTTCATATCTAAGCTTTTTGAACCTTTCAAAAGTTTCATTTTTGTGTCTCATACACATATCCAGACCGTGAGTAATCATCGGTAAAATGAAGAAAAAAATTACAACCCCTAGCCTGCACATCGAATGGGCCACACACATCAGTGTGTACTAGGATAAGTATTTCAGTGGACCTCCCTGTGTCCTACAAAGGATAATTTGGCCATCTTTCCTTGAAGGCAGAATTCACAAATCAAATATGACTCGAAAGTCAATGAGCCCAAAAGCTCATGTTTCTCCAATTTGTTTATTTTGTCTTCTCCTATATGGCCAAGCCTGAGGTGCCATAAATACTTTAGATTTATCTCATTTTTGGATCTATTAGATCCTATGGTATTCACTGTTTGCTCAGATATATTCACAGATACATTCATATGTATGTGATAGAGACTGTCAATCATAAAACCATTTTGAATCAATTTAATTTTAAAAATCTTTCTGTGCTAAATAAAATATAGAAATCAAATTTCTGCTAGCAATAGGTAACAGTCCTTAAGTATTCTGAGCATATCTGACAAACCTTCTGAAGGTCTGTCACCCTTCATGTTCTTTATGCTTCCCATGTATGTAGGACAGTTCCTCTTCCAATGGCCGTCCATGATGCAATGGAAACACTTTTCCT